>NW_025333960.1:21592500-21700000 GCF_019186645.2 Phyllostomus hastatus
ATTTTTATTCACAAATCGAGAAACCTGCTACTTCAATCCTCACCTTGTAGGCAACACTGCTGTTAGCTAATTGGACTGGTTTGAAAAATAAATTTCAGTCAAGCTTATATTCACTATATGGCCAGACTTTTTAGTTAGGCAAAATATCATCTGCAATAAGAATTAAAATCAGTTTAGTGGCTCCAATTGCAAGAACACTTACAAACCAAGGGTGCATCATCATAATTTTAAGCTTTCTACCAGCACCAATGAAGAGTTGGCAATGACCTCACATCCAGACCCAGATGGCACTTTCATTTTACTGGCCATTGTTCCTCCTGGATTTTGGGAGGAAACCTGCAAAATTTTGCTCTTGCTTTGTGACAAAAATTTAGAACATGTTTTGAATCTCTCTGCCTAACATAACAGCATATACAAAACGCACAAAATGTTAACGTGAATATTGTCTTTCTTTATTATTCTTTTTCTACCTAATAACACATTTTGGCATCTAATAAATTATATCATTGGCTCAAAACCCATAAAAAAGCCAACTGTGATAAACATCATAAATTGTATTGTCAAGTGGCATATTGTTATGTCAATGCTTTTTGCATGTTGCAACGAATGTGAACCCTGCCTTACTCCCTGCACAATCTTCTTAAGTGGATTCAGGCACAGACACCTACAGAAAGAATCTTCTAGAAATGTTGGGGTTTTCTGATTCTTGTTTCTGACAAGAATTTGACACATCAGGATATGTCAGGGGCACATGCGTTTTCACACACTGTAAGGTGTATGATTCTGGATTCTAAATACCATTCAGAGCAAAGTTACTGTTTTTAAACATATTGACTCACTTTTCTAAAATATATGAATATAATGACTTGCTATTTTGCAGACCTATGAACACTCCTCTGTTAGTACACAAAACCATGTGTCACATTCACATCTATTTACACTGAACTTACTCACTTTTGTCATTTCATTGCCTATTTACCACAATTTCCAAAAAAATTTTTTTCAAAGTAGTTTGATTTAAAAAGTAGAAAAAAATAACCGGGCTAAATCCTTAGTTACTGCTTTTAATGGAAATATAAAATTTTGTCTAAACCAAGGATAAGTTTTGTTGCCTGGAAAATACAATCAAGATCAGGCTTTGCTGCAAATATAGCGAAGTTATCACCAAGGACACCTTACCGGAGGCTCCTGAATTGAGCAACCCATGACTCGGGAAGAGATTCGTTGGGCACCACTGAAAGTGGTGTAGAGAGTGTCAAAAGGTGCGAGTTTGTGTCCCTCTACAATGCATATTAGCATTGTATGTTGAGGCCAGTTGCTCTAGCCTCAATTTTCTCATCTGTATAATGGCAATAATACTAACAATCTCATATCACATCCCAGGCTATTCAAGTGCAATATTTAGTGCACTAAACATGTCTGCTCAAATTTTGCTTCTGAGCAAAAACAAACCCCAGACCTTTTGAAATGAATTTCTTATGACTTGTACTTCTGCACATTATCAAGTATCAATACAGTAGCAATAAGGAGTAGGAATTAAGTTTAAAATAGTGCCACACAGCAATTTACGGTCCACTTCATGGGTGGTAGTACTGGTGTGTGTGTGTGTGTGTGTGTGTGTGTGTGTGTTAAATTTAGAAAAATCATGTTTCGTATACAGAGCTGTCATGGAATTTTGAGTGTATGAGTTTGTTATTCTGAGCCATTTGATTAAATTTAACCACAGGAAACTCTTCCAAGTCCTAATGAAGCAGCAATTACATCTAAAAAGGGAGCCAAGCCAAAAAACATCCTTTTCCAATATCTCTCTTACAAACATCAGACTACAATCTAAGCTCCATGGTTTTACTTCATTTTTATACCGTCTCTCTAAGCTGCTGGAAACGCGTTAAACACAAACCAGGGAGTGGTGCACCAGTTAGTCTTCAGTCGGAAAGGCTGACACCCAGTACATGTCTGCACAAAGACATGTGTGCATATGTGTATACACGCACACACGTGGAGAAACTTAAACCCACAAAAATGAAAATTTCTTTTAAAGAAAGGCCATTACAAATTAGGAAACCATAGTCATTGACAGAAAAATTCAATGAGATTTTAGAAATCAGCCATATGATTTAAGAACTTTCAAATGAACATACTTAAAATTTTAGTTTATAACATAACATGTGATAGTTCAAGAGATAGACCAGACAAAACAGCATTTAAAGAACGTTATAATTGTCTCTTCATTTAGAAGTGAACAAACCCGTAAGACTTGGAAGACTGCGACATTTTTCTTAAAAGACACATACTTGCACACAACTTTAATGAATGTATCATTACTGAGATAACTTAAATTTTTTTTCAATCATTAAAGAAGTTAGCTATCAAAACAGCCTGGACATAGAATGCACTTTATACTATTCCCAGGTTTTCACATCACACACATCCCATGTGACAGTGACTTCAGCAGAATGATGCGGCAACCCTATGATGCTGGAGACACAGAAAAAATGTCAAAGGCAATTCTTCACATTTGGATCTCATCGCATCAAGTGCAAATAGTGAACTTACACATGAAAATGCAATTTGCTCCTTCTAAAGCATACACTTTTATTTCTTGCAGAAAAACACATTCTTTCCCACTGCCTCAAGGTAAAAAGGATGGCATCTATCATGAGTGCGGGGAATGTCTGAAGGGTTTAGAAACAATCTTTTCATAATGCTCCTTTCGATGAGGAAGTGGAGTTATAAGTTACTGAAAATTCATAAAGATTATTAAGTTTGCATCCTCACAGAAGACCTGCCACTACTGTATCTCTCCACTGTCAGCATCCGAGCCCAGAACCACTGAGAATATGTTTCTGGTTCAGGATGCTCATCTGTTGTGTGACATTACTGTTTCACTGCATAAAAGAAAGGTTCTGCTCCATTCAAAACCCAGAACAAACAACAACTAAAAAAAATTGCTTCCAGTGGAACAAGTCTACAACATCTACAGTAAATTTGCTGTTCTATTTGTAATCCTTCGTGTAAGTAACTTTAACAGGTAAGTTTCTATTGCAGCAAGTCTACTCCACATTATCAACCTGTGCCCGTGCCTGCTGGGCTATATGAATGATTACCCTGTCCCTCAGTGCCCTCAGCAATGACCTACTGGGCACCCAACCCCTCCCAGCAAGGAAGCTTCCCAAACAACAGCAAGCTTTCCTGCTTGATGAATTCCAGCCTCACAGCTCATCTAAACTGAGCCTATGGGCTTCATGGTTTCCCTTCTTACTCTCCGCATAGGTCTATGGGAAGTTATGAAACATATTTTTCTAGTCCTCCCAGGAGCAAGGCCAGGTTCACAATTTGACCCCAGAAACACAGCTGTCCTGCAAAGCCAGACAGCCTGATAGAACTGAGTGTTAGTGCTCTCCGCCTGGCCTAACACAAACCGTAACATGCAGCGTGGAGCAATGTTACTTATGGGAAAAGACAAGCGATGGATTAGTGGGAGAAAAATAATGCGATTTAATCACATAAAAAATACCACAAGCATACAGCTCCTTTTCAACAAGCAGCACACCTCAGGGAAAGGTGCAATATTCTTATAAAACTAAGCACTTATGATTTAAAATGGACTCTGGACACACCCAGAAATTCCCCGTCCCATCACGTCAATATTCCCCCAGGGGATGATTTTACACAAACAGACAAAAATATCTATCTATGCCTCAGATAGAAGCCTTAGACGTGTGAGGCCTGATCCCAGGAACAGTGCGGGATCATGTGAAAGACTGTCACGGACTAATTAAGGACACCGCTGCCGAAAAAGGAAGGCTGACCCTGCAGTCTTATTTACACAATTTCCAGCCAGAGGGCTCTGAAGTGGAGCCCCAGTGGGGGCATTTCTATCTGAAACCCAAGGGCACCTGCATTAAGGCAACCGGTGTAAATGAATCCCTTTGCTCAATGACAGAAGAAAAGACACCAATACTTCAATTATCATGGTGTGGAATATATGTGCGGCCCTTTTGGACTCTATGTAAGAAGACCCAGTTACTTCTTATTTATTATGATTATTTGCACTTCACTGTGCATTCCATTAGAAAGAGGACATTTTGAGGCAAGGATGATAAGCTCTGTAGACAGAAGGTAGTGATTCAAAAATTGCAAAACTTCAGCTTTCAAAAATAGCCTAAGTGACCTCTTGCAGTACTCTGACCACTCTGCAGCAAGCAGGAGGCAACCCCTGTGAAGAGCGAATTCTGGCAAAGTTCTCTCTTCACAGATGATGCACAGCTTAAGCTATAATGAGTTTTTGGGTTACAAATGCTGAACGCATTAATATTCCTTGATGATAATTATCACAGTATAAGCACCTTTCCCAATGTGAGTAGCATAAAGCAACTGAAGCAGCATTTTTACTACATTTGAAACAAGCTGGAAAATGGGATTTTCTACTCTTGTAACCTGAGGTCAACATACATCAAGCACTGCATATTAACACACCTATGTGTGAACCCTGCACCACTTCCCTTCTCTTCTGCTCCACGTGCACCTAAAGCTAGCTCCTTTCTCCATTCCTCATCACAAAATTCTTGATGAGAATGCATTTCTGATAGACATAATTTCAAAACAAAATGAATTTGCCCCATCACATGAATCCTACGTTCTTCTTAGGAGAATACAAATAGCAAACAAGAGCAGTAAGCCATGTTTCACAGATGAGATGTGTCTCTGTGCAGTGGGAATGCACACTGTGGTCACTGGCTGCATATAAAACAGGATGAAAATTAGAAGCAAGCAAACAGGCTCCTGGAAGAACCAAACACATTACATATAAATCTGAACAAGCTACCAGCCTTTATCTTTACACCTTCAAAACTAATAATACTATTAAGCACTGAAAGGCTTGCATGTGCATTGTAACCCGCCAACATGATGGCAGTGATGAGGTCAGCATCATATTTACTGACAACATTTTCACATAAGGTTCCTAGAAGCCAATTTTCATTCCAGATTAAAAGAACAGTTATTGTTATTTGGATAATAATGATCAAATATTACAAGGAAGAAACCAATAAACATAATCTGTTATGCATCGCATCGGGATGTACAATGACATCTACTATTCAGTTGTTTGTCATCGCATACCCAAAACAGGTGCCCAGAGGGTTTAACTTACTATACCCCAATTTGCTGTGATAATATGCTCCAAATGGGCTATAAATTGATTTTCCCTCACCTCTTTTTCTTCCTTCTTCTCTATTCAGTGAAAAAGAAAAAAAATGTCTATTCTAAAAACTGATGCTAGGAAGGCTTAAAATAATGACAATGTAAGATATTTTTAAAAACATGCTATAATGTCATTTTAGTATTCTATGTAAATAATCCCAGCAGCACTTTGACTTAACAGTGGCAAAATGAAAGCCAGTTTGGACCCTTAATCTAAAGAGTGTGAATTGATTTAGGTGTTTTGCAGGTGTGAATCTGCTGCACTCATCTGTGCCGTGTTACCCCACACTTCATTGAGAAAATGTGCCACGCTACAACTGCTTCAAGTTCTCTACCATCATTTGTACTTATGTGCTGCAAAAATGTCTTCAAATCCCATTTGAATAGATGGCAGGGTTATGAGGGAACCTTTACTAAATATTTAAGAGCACACCGGCTTATTAAATACTATAATGCGAGAGCCATGAAAGCATGATATACAGTGCTTGCCTTCTTTTTTTTTTTTTACGTTAATGCTGGTGCTCGTTTTGAACACTTCCCGAGCCCATTCATCAGTAGAACTGATGCATTTTAAAAAGCCCTCATTTACTAGCAAATAAACGTGGGTAGAGAACCTTTTCAGTGTAAAAATGACTGAAAACCTATTTGGTTTTACTGTGCAAAATTTGCTTTACTCTGGCTAGAAAAAAGACCTCGCAAAACATTTAAAAGGTCATTTTGAAATAGTATTCAAAAGCTAAAGGTACACAGTTTCAAGTAAAAGAAAATAGGGTGTATTTTTGGTTCACAGGAATATACATACACCAAAACAAGACAACGGATTTACAGACAACCGATAAGCTACAGACATTTCTTAAATCTGGAAATAGTATCTCATACACGTATCATATAATGAGATCAACCACTACAACTGTTGTTTTTGACCACTACATTGTTGGCCAGTGACTTCATTTGCAACTATGCATGATTGCTTTTTAAAAATAATAGCTCGATGTAACTTTTGCACATGGTATGTTAAGATATTTTTAACTAGGACAATTTTATTTTGAAGTTAGTCAGAAAAATTTTAGCCTATTCTGGTGGGCAGAAAGTAGAAATTCTCTCTGCAAAGATATTTCTGTTCACAGAGAGATATACTATGGTCTAATTTAAAGAAATCTCCCTTTCCCATGGAGGCCTGCAGAGTGAGCGTTTCCCCTGTAAACACTGTAACGGTGATTATCTGTCCTCTCAGTTCTCAGTGGAGACTCTTGCTTTTGAAAATGTCTTGTGGTGACTTGCTAAATTCAGGCTATTTCAATTAGTATTACTGCACATTAAAAATTAATTGCATTACTGAGTGGATTAAGGTTTAAATTTCAATTCTACAGTACATGCACTAGAAATGACAGCTAAAAATCAATGTTCTTTGGCCCAGAGTCGGAAGTGTGTATGGTCGGATAGCACAGGACTGGCGTCACCGGCCAAGCAGTTTTAAAAGACTTGATAGTTCAATTGAAGGTGTGTCAGCTCTAATTCTAGATTTTAGTTTGAATGCTGCACCATAGCCCAGGCTTAGAAAAGGAAAAAGAACAACAGCTGCAGTAACCACTTGGAAAACAAATGGACACAGGTACTAAAATGGCAATACAAAAGGATTAACAGTCATGCAAAATTCACATAGAATTATCCCTCCATTAACCCTTGTACATAACTCTGTTCAATAAGAACATAAGGTCTCTGCCTTAAATCCACACTATTTTTTTATTAGTTATTGGGTGACAGAAGTTGGTTGGGGGCAGGAAATTGGCTATTTTGTTAAGAGAAATTACTAATATATACAATATGCATAATGACTTTATGTTTTAATGAAACCCAAGAAGATATTGAAAATACAAATCTTTTCCTTAAACAGTAATCCCATCGAAGTCCCTTCTGTAAATTACTAAACCTTTTGGGAAAGGGACAAAAATCAGTTGAACATCCTGAGTATAATTCCTAGCATCTACATGAAACATTTGAGGAGAAATCAGTCTACTTTTATTCACAATAAATTTGTTCTTTTAAGAAGATAAAGATAAGGAACTTTAGACATGAAGTGGACAGAGTAGAACAGCATCAATAAAGACCCACAGAGCCACCAGGATTTCTGAGCTGGGAAATGAACGGTGACTGGCGTGTGCCTAAGAGAAAACAATGATGCCTGCAAGGTCCTCAAGATCCCCTCTGTGCTGGAAGTGGCCAACAGCAAGTTCGGCAGCAAGAGAGTAAAGGAGATGGGAAGTGATAATAACAATAAAAAGAATAATCTGGTGCAAATGGGCCCCAAGGTGTGGTAGTCGTCCCCGTGCAACAATCACCCTTCGCTGCAATTTACTGACGTAGCTTCATTACAACACAGCGCAGCATATAACAGGGTAATGGACAAAGTGCACGCGTGGTTTGAGGCAGCACATGCCACGCTCGCAGCCACTGCCAGGGGAGCCCAGTCAGACAGTTCAAAACTAACGTTACCTGCAAAAACGTATTAAACAAAGAAATGCAACATGAACACAACATGGTGATGAACTGGGGGCGTGGGGAGGATAAAAAGTAGCAGAGAAAAGTGTGTTTCCTTCGTGAAATATTAACGGCACTTCAAATTAGGTGAGTTAAAACACCCTTTGAAGAGGTAACAACTTGTGGCTTTGTTCAAAGGAAAAGATAAAGAAAATGATGTTTCCTGTTTGGAAAACATAGACTGGCTCTTGGATTCTTATTTTTCTTTCCCATAAAGTGAGCTGAATGTTTTGAGGTGAACTGGAACACTGCACATTCAGGTTATGATTATTTAAAAGAGAAAATGATTAATTTTCTGATTCTTGCCTGCTGTAGCTAGCGGTCTTACTTTTCAGTCAGTGCCTGGAAGATGCTGAAGCACTGTGTTAAGGGGAAAAAAGAGATTCTTTCTTCACCAAGGATCATTGAGTATGTCATTGGTTAATTCTTGCTCTATGCTCCTCATTAGCATTACTCTCAAGTTTCTGGTTATCATATCCGAAATATTAAGACATAATAACTATGAAGGTGCAGATAATTGGATATTAACCAGAACATACTTGACTGGGCAGGAGGTAGGGCCCTGCTTAAACTAATCCTGAAATATATTAATCACCAATTAATGAAAGTGTTTCAAATTCATTTTCTATTACAGAACACCTCCGAGTAGCTAAGCTTTTTCTAACAAAATGACTTGGAATAACAAGCTAGAAATAAGGAATATGGGCCCTGGCTGGGGAGCTCAGTTGGTTAGAGTGTCATCCCACTACACCAAGGTTGTGGGTTCGATCCCCAGTCAGGGCACATATAAGAATCAACCAGTGAATGCATCAATAAGTAGACCAACAAATTGATGTTTCTTTCTCTTTCTCTATTTCTTTCTCTCTCTCTTCCTCTACCCCTGTCCCTCCCTCCCCCCTCTCTCTCTCTCTCTCTCAAATCAATAAATTTTAAAAATTTTTAAAGAAATAAGGAACATGGCCATCTGATGATGCCTTGAATTAATTCTTTACAGCCTGTTGTCAAGTAATCATGAAAATATAGTTAAAGCCTTGATTACTATTTTACAAAGTCTGAAGGAAGAACAGGATACACTTTTCAATATTCAGTGGCCTTGCTTTAAATTATAAATCTATCCCTTTAAACAGCAGGGACATGAGTAAATATTTCACCAGAGCACTACCATAGTATCATGAGAGATTTTCAGCCTAGACATCCAGACCCGCAACCTAACAACAGAGACACTCTTCTGATACAAAACCAAATGGGAAGAGGAGAAGTCCAGCAAAAACATGCTTTGTACATAGTGAAGAGTAAGTAGTAAGAAGTTGGTGAATACATTAAGGGATAAAAACATTGAAAAGACACCACTAAAGAAAAGAAAAAGGGAAGCTGGAAAAGGAGCATACGCAGAAGAAAAGTCACATGTCTGTGTAGTCCACGTGGCTGAGAGATTGCGTCTGACACACGCAGGTCTTTCATTAGCTTGGTTGTACAAGCCCCTTCTAAGCTCCCAAGAGAAACTTTGTGCATATTCACTGAGTTACAGAAACTGCTATGAAAATGTTGCTCATCTTAAAGGAAAAAAATAAAATTTCTAACTATATTATTCTCACAAAGGGATTCTAATATCTTTCAATACTTAAAAGGTATACCTCCCCGATACTCAGAAAGAGACCTGCATTTTTATGTCTGAAGAAACAAATCATCTCGATTAATACAATGTGAGGGATTAAAATGACGCCATCTCTCTATTTTCCTGCCGTTAGTCACTTAATCTGATGAAAATAGTAAGAAAACTCCTGTTATCTCAGATCTGTTTTTTTTATTCAGTTGTTTGTTGATTTTAATTTTAATAATTCTCAAATAAGCACTCACGGCAGATGAACTAAGACATGCAGGCAAGTAGGCCCTTTTATCAACAATTTTGCCACAGAAATACACAAACATTTCAATGGCTCTTCATTAGCAAACAAATCAACAAGTGATATTTTAATGCATGACTTTATTCCATCTCTGTGGGGACCGCAGTTGAGAGTGTGATGTACAGTACAGAGAAAGGAATCATCAGCCACAACGTCCCAGGGCTCTCTCCACTGAGGACTTCGCAGCCTCTGCTTAAAGAGTGCATTTAATTGACTGATAGACAGTAGCTTCTTTGTTCACAGAAGACAGCGAAGTAATGGCAGCTTGAAAATCGTACCATCTACAGGGTCTCCTGAGACTAGTAACAGGGGGATATGTGTCAGGAATAAATAAATAATCTAATTATTAAGCCACTTCCTGTCAAGTTAACTCCAATTTGTTGGCTTTTGAAGGCAACAAAACGAGGCATTTTTCCTCATTATGCTTCTCTTTTTATACCACTGGTAATCACAGGCGGATTAAAGGGTGCCTGATTGGTTTTTTTGTCAAGGAACTGAGAAGCAGCCAACAGTACAGAAAAACAGAGTTGGGGTTAGAAGAAATTTCATGCTTGTCTCCTTTCCAGCTCCCTAACAGCCCACACGGCTGCCCCATACAGAGCTGCCAGCTGTACAGCAAATGTGTACCCCTCCAACTGAGGCCTACCGGGCCACAGGCGCCATCCTGAGAGCTGTGAGATACCTTGCAATCTTGGCAGGTAGCTACTGCTGTCATAGGCATAATTCTAAAGGTGACCTATGAAACCCCATCAGCTCACCAAATGCAACAATATGAGCAGCCGAAGTTCGACACCCATTCTCCATATTGGCTCCCTCTCCTTTGTTTACTGCTATTAATGGCCCCGAAACTAGGAAATAACCTATGGAAATAGGTCATGAGAGACCTTTTCTCTATTCGTGTGTGAACTGATCCTGTAAAAAAGCAGATCATGATGCACATGTGTATATGCATGTATGCGTGCAGGAATCTGTATTTTTATCTATTGCTGATGACTTTTCTTGCCCTCCATTCAGAAGCGATTTGCAAACTTCAAGCAGAAAGATATATCCGCATTTGATAATAAACATATCAAACAATGAGTAAAAAACAGATACACTCGTGGCACATTCTAAGGCAAGTCAAAGGTGAGGACAAAACGAGAGCCAGAAGCCCCACCATTGCGTCTCAGCCAGTCACATGGAATTATCCATCTGGCACAGACTCCCCTCCCTGTGTCTCTGTATGGAGCCTAGGAAGGGAGGCTGGCACCAGTCGTTCACGCCGGTGCCACATTCTCCCTGCCACATTCTTCCAAGGCCCCTGTCAGGGCGGTGTGCTCTAAAATGTAACGAGAAACTGCATCTTCAGTGTGTCCCTGGGCTCGGTCAGCACCCCCCCGTCTCACAGAAAATCAACATCCTGAGGAACGTGTAAGACGCTATGTTAGGCGCTTGCAAATGAGAAACTCCACTAGCTGCCAGTATTTTTTATTCCTGTGAATCACAGCCGTTAGATGCAGGCTAAGATACAAAACAAGGATAAACATTCTGATTTGTCTTTTAGTAGCTTAACACTGACATAAAGAGATAGGCTCAAACATTTTCTTTAAAAGCTGTTTAAGAAATAAGAATCCAAATAAGCAAAAGGAGCTCTTGAAAACTGTCTCATTCCAAAAAGATGATTGAAAAAAATGAAGTTCTTTTTTTTTCTTTTATTTTCTGTTAAATGGTCTTTGTCCTGAGGAAGGCTGATCTGAGAGGAGCAGTGGCAAGTTCCTGGGGCCTTGCTCTGCACTCGGTGAGCAGTGTGGCTGTGTTCTATTTATGCCTCTGTATGTCCTTTCTGAACACATCTTGAATTTTTGTTAAATTGCGCAGATAATTAAACCCTCTTCATATTTACAGTCTGCTTCATTGGTACCATGAATTCTGTTTTCAGTTACTGTCTGCAAATTCCCTCTCTGAACAATTTCATACTAAGCAATAACACTTCATTTTACATAAGTTTTATCTGATGTCCCCATACAGAGCTGCCAGCTGTACAGCAAATGTGCGGTTCTCAAACTGAGGCCTACCAGGCCCCTGGCTCCATCCTGAGATCTATAAGGCACCTTGCTGTCATTGGCAAGCTTTCCCTGCTGTCCCTGTGACCATCACTCCACACTGCACACAACTTAAAATCATCTGATTATTAGAATTTGTGGTCCACACTCCATTTTATCCTTTATTTAATCTATCCCCAGATCACACATTTGTTTAAATGTTTTGGCTGGTTTACAAATCATGCAGCCATCTGCACAGTAGGTGTGACACCATTTTTTAGACAAAAGTTACGTTACCAACAAAGATAAAGTCATTTGAAATGCTTTGGTGTTTTGTTATTCTGCCTGGCTCACTTGGACCAACTCTAAGAAATAAATAGAATTATCTGTGTAAATCGATGAACATCTATGAAAAACAACACCCAGCAGAACGCCGAGCTTGCTCCATTACCTACGTTAATATCATGACAGCTGAGGAGAGATGACCTGGCCCACTTCTCATCTCTCCTGTACAGATGGCTATTAAAGAGAAAGTATCCCTTTTGTATGGTCCATGTAGAAACCCTTTATGGGCTTTTCAAATAAGCCAGCATTGCTCACATGAGGGTAGCTTTCTGTTACCATTAAACTGCCCAGATTTCATCTTTTTAAATCCAGCTCCTGATGAAATAAGCCAGTATTTCATCATATTTAACACCAAATGCTTGTTTCTTAATTCCTTGAATTTTATAAACAATCAAATAAAGATGACCCCCCCCTCCACCAAATTCAGTAGTGTTCTCATTTAGAATTAATGTAAAGTCCAAAGAACCTAATGACTTTGAACTTCCTAGGATAGTGCTGGCATATACATATATACACACCCACACATACATGCATTATTGTAGATTCATTTCTATCCTTTTTTTTTTTGAACAGCCAGTGGACACTGAGAGTTTAAAGGGCAACACGGCCCTCTATCTTCTTATGCAGAGATCCATACTTTTGGATATTTTCCCTTAAGACATATAAAATCCAAAACCA
The DNA here is from genome assembly GCF_019186645.2 of Phyllostomus hastatus. Lineage (NCBI taxonomy): Eukaryota > Metazoa > Chordata > Mammalia > Chiroptera > Phyllostomidae > Phyllostomus > Phyllostomus hastatus. Next base: position 21,605,192 of record NW_025333960.1, read on the forward strand.
CTATAGACCTGAAATATTGCTTTTAGTCTATGCTAAAGCAAGAGCACTCAAGCTGAAATGTTTCAGAGGTGATACTGAATGTCACAAAACTATAATGAAGATTAGTCACATAGCACACTATCCACTAAAGAAATGGAAGGAAAAGAATGCCATTTGTGACCTTAGGTATCAAGCAAATTGCAGAATGTATAAATGTCACTTGCCACAAAAACAAACTAAGATTCACCACACTGCACAAAACTGATGAATTAATTATTTTTATTTTGGCATTAGCGATACATATCATGTACAACATAACACACAGGGTACACAGTGACAGATATCATGTGTAATATAACACACACGGCACAGGTCTTCTCATGTGCACTGCAGAAGACTTGAATCTTTTCATGGTCTTTTAAACATTATAACTATCTACAAGACATTGAGTATTAGAGATGTGAATAAAAATAGTCAATATCTTTGCATCAGTGTGCTGTCACACTGAACAGTGTGCTGTTCATATTTGCTGTCATTTATTGTCCTAAATTCTAGTTTCATTTTTCTAAGAGATAAATATATTTGCTTCTCCCAAATGCCCTAAGCATTACCCTGGGTCCATCTGGGACATGTTTATTAGCAGCTATTTCTAGATTTCCCTATTTATTCACAACACAAGCTACTCTGCCACCTTACATATAATGGGGGTCTTTTTGATCAGATGAAAAATATAAAAATATAAGACATTAAGTAACAATTGCTAAGTCATTTTTAAAAAACAATTCTTAGGCAAATGGTTTGTAGCCATTCCCTTCCTATTCTCCATCCAAGAACTTTGAAGGGGATGGCTGGGAAAGGCCACAGCTATCCCCGACCACTTGTCCTCCCAAGTCCATGACTGCAGCAATCAGTTCCAAGGATAATGGCATTTCTCCCCTTTGATCATTTCTTTGTCGAGCTGACTGGCCTTCGATGGTGAGTGTACTGCTTGCTGGTTGTCTACCACCAGCCGCTTGCAATTTGCTCACTATGTTTCATGAGACAGTTGTTTGTGGCTGTTTGGAACACATTCGTCTCTTTGGGGATTTATGCGCTGGTTGCAATGCCAACCTCTGTAGTGATCGAAATTTCTTTCTAACTAAAATAGATAATTAGAGGCTGGTAATTATTGGTCAAGAATTATCAGAGTGAAAAAATTAAGCTTCTCATAAATAGTTCTTGGCAATGTCATCTCTTTATATTATCGCATGCCTAACAGCCCTTTATTCTGAGCACTTACGAATTTACTCTACTGCTGTTGAGCCTCATAATTTTATATGAGGCAATCCCTTTGCTGGGTTAAACACATTTAAATTCTCTAGTTTCATCTCTATCTGTGCTAAAGCATAGCAAATAATAATAACAACAAAAGCCTTAAAGAAGAAAATAACAATAAATATTTACTATGCTGATAGAAAAAGATGGGTGAATAATGAATTAAAGAACATAATACACAAAGGCTTCTTTCTGTATTCTCAGGTCAAAAGCCAACATAAACTACATAGAAGGAACAAAGGAAGACAAGAGAAATCTTCTCATCTGTTCAGATTTTGAACGAGGGAAGCCTTTTCCCCAGGAAAGCTGTGAAAATTTTTTGTAGCTCTTGTGTGTGTATGTGTGTGTGTGAAGAAGGACAGAAGCCCCTAAATAGTCACTTGTCTAATCTCTCACTGAAACTGTGTCAAAATGTGGTGAAGAGTGAGGTTTTCTTTTTTTCCTTAATAGACATAAGCCAAATCCCCAATGCATTTTTGTTGAGTAATTATTCCTGCAACGTGGACCCTGTGTCCACACCTAGCTGCAAAATGTCACTTCAGCAGAGCGTCTCCACTATGGACTGGGTAGAAACGTTGATGGTTTTCCTTTCATAAACATCCCAACAGCCTAAGACCTGCACATCCAGGAAGAAGTGTGGAGGTTGGCTGACAATGAAATTGCATTAAAACATCTGTGCTACACCTTATCTTAGTCACGGACACGGACAACAATGTGGGGGTTGACTATGGAAGTAGGGGGAGGGCTGTGTGGAGCGGGGCAAAGGGGGAAAATGGGACAACTGTAATGGCATAAACAATAAGACATTTAAAAATGGAAAAAATGTGTGCTACACAGAGGCAAATGCAAATGAGTTGGTTAAAGAAGAGATTAAAGTTACACCTCTTTGAGTCATGTGCAGACTTAGCTTTCCATCAAATGACATAATCCTTCCTTCAGACTGATTGAAATGTAAAACAAAATCTGTAAAAACACCATATACCCTCTCAACAAAAAGAGTAAGAGGATTTCAGATGGCCTCTAATCCCTCTTCCCTGCTAAATATCTCATTGAGATTATTTTTCGATTAGACAAAAAGTATACACAAATACACAACCTAAAAATACCCACCCTCAATGGAGGTATTTTAGCCAACAAAATAATGCTGCCTGCCTCATCTGAAAGACTAATATCACACTGGGATTTTAAAAGAGGATATCTTAGCCTTTGGGACATCCTGCCGTTACACAATCTCTGCCTGTCTCTCTGTCTCTCTCTCTCTAGATATTAACAACACTAAGGAGCTGAAGGACTCAGATGCATGGTCAACCGATAGAACAATTACATGGATGCTATTCATTTGTTTAGGCCTTAAGTGCAAGAGAGTTACATATTTTATTATTAAAAATAGCATGAATATTAAATAACTAGGGCCTCTGTGAAAAGGAGTAGAATTTGCTTCACTGATGGAAGGTGAATTGTTAAACACTCAGATCCCAAGAGGAACTGAGTGCTGTTTTAATCCACCATAAGGTGGAAGGGAAAAGCCTTGAGAAAGCACTAATGATGCAAAGAATTTAAGAGAAATACAAAGGGAAGGATACAAAGCAATTTTAAAAGAAGGGCCAGGACAAACCAATGAATGTTATGGACAAATGATACTAAAACTGGAAAGTCAAAAAGTCCTCTCATGTCCAACATTCAACTCACATTCTACATATGTACAAAAACATTAATATTGAGGCAAAAAATATATCTGATTGGTCCATCTGGGTCTTGTGATAAATAATAAATCCAGAACCCAATATAAGTTTATATTAAATACCACTAATCAGAAGCATGAACCACAAAGTTTCACTAAATTTTCCATAAGCATTAAAGAAAGGTTTTTACTGAAGCACATGTAAAACTATAGCAGAGGAACAGAATTATGAGTGATTGCCACCAGTAAATAATAAATTCTACTCAAGAAATAAAGAGATGGAAAATATTAACATTTATTATTTGGCAAGAAGAATTCAATTTTTAAACCTATTCCCTACCCTTTCCCCAAAAACAGTTTTGAAAGTTTATGTATTTTTAATGCAAAATAGAAGGAAACAGCAAAAAAACCCACATTATTTGAAAACCTCAGGTTGCCATCTTTTAAACACTCAGTAAAGTTGTCGATGTTATTCTGTCACATTTAAGAATATGCTGTTTAAAGCCCTGGCTGGCATAGCTCAGTGGATTGAGCACGGGCTGGGAACCAAAGTGTCCCAGGTTCAATTCCCAGCCAGGGTACATTCCTGGGTTGCAGGCCAGATTCCCCCAGCAACCGCACATTGATGTTTCTCTCTCTCTCTCTCTCTCTCTCTCTCTCTATCTCTATCTCTATCTCTATCTCTATCTCCTTCCCTTCCCTCTCTAAAAATAAATAAATAAAATCTTTAAAAAAAAAGAATATGCTGTTTAATGTATAAAAAAATCACTAAAAATATTAGTACTTAAATCTAGAAAACACAGAGATAAAGGATCAATATTTTAGCTGTTATGTGTACATTCAATTTTTCACAATTATGCACTTAGTCTTTTATAGGCAATAATCCTCCTGGAGACCCATCATTTGAGAACTATAAAGCAAATCCTATTGAAAAACTATTAATCAATTTTCCAACATGCTTTTGAATTTATCTTTATTAATTTCTACAAAACCCTGAGAAATTTTGTTAGGGTTGATTTTAGTGATCAGTAGCGAGAGTGGCAGCAACCCTCCCCCTGACTATGCCCAGAATGCTACTAGTTAGTGTATAATGAAACTGTTACCCCAAGTAACAGGTTCAGGATCTAAAACATTGTCTTTTCTTCCATGGCTTAGAATTTGGTAATAGACAGCACGAGATTAAGTAGACTTTTTAATATCATATGACAGTTATTTATGACATTACAAAATACCACGAAGTGAATGTGAAATAAAAAGTTTTCATAGTATAAAAACACCAGTGAGTAACAAAAATAGTATAAAGAAACAGCAATTGTCATTTTACTGGTAGAAAAAGATCTGCTTGATAAAGCTTAATTGGCTGGTAAAACTCTTAGTATTATTACTAAGTGCTTATCAAATTAGAAAACATAGGGAGTAACCCCAGAGGAATTAAGGGATAATGGGACATTATGAATAAGTGAAAAAAATGATGCGTTTAGCCCTAGCCCATGTGGTTAATGCAAACACCGGCCTAGAGTGACTTCAGAGATCTCTACCCAAACAAACCCCTTGTAAGATCTATGTAAAATTAGGTGGGAAATAAAAAATGATAACTGAATCCTTTACATGATCTTTTTAATCATGATTATTTCCAGGCTGTTGAAACCATACATATAAAACTAGTTTATGGCAATTTAAGTTATTTATGTTTCCCTATCACAAAAACTCACCACTTAGATTTTGATACAAAGATGCTTAAGCAACACACAACAGTCCCATTACCATAATAACTTCTGAAATTAAAACCTGTCTAAAACTCCATGGAAAGCTAACATCCAGTTCATTAACCATTCCTGTTAGTTTTCAATAACGCAAAAATGATTAGAAGTTTAATTTGTTAATCACCTGTGTTTTGACTGGAGTAGATATACAATCCTCAGCAGAAGTCTAAACTAGCCCTTGCAGAAAATAAAATGTGGTAACGCTTTATCAGGCCTAATAATAGTAATAAAAAAATCAATCATGCTTAGGTAGAACATTGATGATTGAACAATTAATTCATCTTTAACTCTGTTTAATTATATAGGCACTGATGTACACAAGTAGGAGAAAATCTATCCATAGTAAGGTTTAGAGTGTCACTCACCGATCATGTGATTTGCAACATGAACCTGAATGTCCCATTCATTGTAGAAAACCATCTGACACTTGATGCACTGATAGGTCTTCTTCTGAGAAAACAAGTACAAACAGAATTACTTAGACACATGCACTTTATAATGCTTTGTTTAAAAAAAAAAAAAACAACCCAACCCTACTCACAGCTGTATGTGGAGATGCTGGTCTTACTCATGCTGCTTACTAAACTACCGTGGGGCTGGGTGGGCCAAGTTCCACAAGTTCCTTAGGAAGGAAGGCCTTGTGGCTCGATCTCTACACATTATTCTTAAAGTTGCAAACAGTTGGAAGACATGAGGCACATAATTATGGCATACTATATTTTTAAATATTCCTAAATGCAAAAACAGAAGTTAGTATTTTTGAGAAAATCTGTAACACATGGTTGTAAGTCTCAGAAACCAATGTCTTTGAAGGCCAGGCTTTCATTCTGACCGACATAACTGTGGTGTTGCTTCTAGAAATCCCTACGTAAAACGGCCAATAAATTAAGATTCATGGAATCTAGCCAAGAGATTTTGAGATTTTAATTTTTAGCTGAAGTCCAAAATCTAGATGATATTTCAGGAACTGCTAAGTGCCAGCATTTAAATACATATTTTCTCCTGCGAGGAAATCATGCAGTTTCATATCATATTGAATAGTCTAACACCATTTATCATTTACACAAGAGTCCTGTGAAGTGAGTAGAGCAGGATTTATTATAAATTCTGGTATCATAAATAAAGACACCGAGGCCCGAGGACGTAGAAGGACGTGCCTGATGTCCCTACAGCTGGGAAGAGAAATAAGCTCTCTTGATTCTAAATGCTGGGCTCTAAAATAAAGCAGCCTTTATGGTTTTACATCTTTGTTGTTGTGTCCCCCATACGGCTCCGTACATATTAGATGAACCCAATCAAGCACTGGTTCCATTCTCCAGAATACAGTTACATAAATTCCTTTATGATGAAACTTGATATTGACAATTAAAACCATCTTAGAAAACAAAATAAACCATTATGAAATAATCCATTTTTAAAATTCCCCAAACGTGAGAGACAGAGACAATTGTAAAATCACTTCAGTGACCACTTGTTAAGGCAATCTTGCAGAATTATCATTTCATCGCACTTGCATAAAATTGTTTTACTAACAGTAGCAACAGGGAATATCAGTCTGTAAACTGCAATTAAGTTTAAAGAACTCAACAAAATCAAAGTTAAGCACAAAAAATTTAGTGTCATTTCATTACTGATTAAAACCATAAATGTCATTCATGTAATTTTTTTTAATTATCTCTACTTAATGTAATATTTGCTTCTGCAGCAGAAAAGGGTATTCCTTGTAAAACACAGACGTATAGGCATCCTTCTGATGGAAGCTTTCTAAATAATCTAATGGGCTTTGTACATTAGGCACATTGTGAATTGAGCGTGCTGAATCTAAATCTAACAGGGACTTGAAAAACCCTGACGATCACCAAGGAAGATTTACTGCGCTGCGCTGTTTACAAGATGCTTTTGATGGTGACATATATAGAGCAACATGTGTTGCGTAAATAACATCTATTCCTCTTTTAACAATATTTCCCTTTAGAACTAGTTAGAAAATATTTCTTACTCCCAGATGGCCTACATTACGTATTGTTTATTAGCATACTTCTAGCATTATTCCTGATATGTGACCTTGCTGAAAAACAAAGAAACATAAACTTAATGGCTAGTCTTTTCTCTTGTTAGCACAGTAAAACATACAGCATGTCGAAAACTGTCTCCAAAAATGATGACTGATGAATATGTTGGTGCAATATGCTAGGGCTTTTTTTCCTGGCCTAATAATAAAGAATAAAAATCACTTGACAAACCAAAATAATAAAATACTAGCACTTACTACTACCTTCAAAATGAACTGACACATTTGAAAATCTATGTACACGTTTTCTTTTATCATTGAAAGAAAATGCTTTTGTCACTTCTAATAATTCAAACACTAGAAAGTATTTAAAATGTTACTTTTTCTTGTCTTTTTAACAAAGTCATGTTCTTATCTGAAAGCTTCTACGGTAGGGGGCTAGACGAAGTAAGAATTTGATGTGACACAGAAGAGTGCACCATGACCTTAAGACAATGCAGCTTGAACTTCACCACACTGCATCGTGCATTTCCCAAACACAGAACAAGGATGTGCAAATTGGGATGCGTTATGGTTTTCTTTTTAAGTCACGATATAAAGTTCAATTATACCCTCAGTTTTTTAAAATGTTTAAATGAACTTTAAAACATCCCTTATTATAATTATAGACTTTTAGCAAAACATTTTGGGACCCCTGCCCACTTGTATACCAACTTTCCATAAAGTGATTATAACCTCTGAACAGAGCTGGCCTGGGGGAGCTTTTCCCCTTGGAGGTGAATCCATTCCAGCTCTGTACAGCTGAGTTTATGAAGAAACTCTCCCTAATTCTAGGATTAAATCTGCCCTCCTGCTACTTCACCAATTGGCTCTAACTCTATGCTATGGAGCTACAAAGAACAGGTCGAAGCCCTTATCTAACATGACAGCGACGTTAACCCCTTTCCAGACTGGAAATAGAAGTCTGGAGTAAGAAACGCTTTGAACAACTTTCACCATCCTGGTTATCTTCTTTCTGGTCGACCCATTAACAAACAGGACCAGGAGTTAAGCACAGTACTCCAGGGGTGACCGGCTCTTGCAGGGCACAGGAAGAGCTGCCACTTCCCTTAGGACAATTACTTCCATTTATATAGAAGACAACAACAACAAAAAAGTCAAGTGAGATCACTTCTTTTAAAAGCAGATAAAAGTAGAAACAGAACTTCCATTGTTTGGGCCCCAGATTGGCCTTTATCAACGCTTAAATTGTCAATTGACTTGAAATGCTAATTTGGTACAATTTTTAAAAGAGACTTTTTCATTAGCCTTTTTTAATGTGCTACTTGGGAGTGGGGTTGTCATTTCCTGATTGTTCTCTTTTGTTTTCTGATACTGATAGATGTAATTATCAAGGATACAACTTTTTCCTAGCACCTCATTATTTTTGATTGATTTTGAGAACAATTTAAATGTGCCTTTTTGACATTCTTGTTTTCAGTTATACTCTGGTTAAGGTACTCAGAGTCTTTCAGAAAAGAGCATCTCATAAATTAAAAAAAATGATTAGGATCTTTAATAATGTATACTTAAAAGAAAAACATTATTCTGACTAATCCCCACCTCCCTCCACTCAATCTATATTCCATTAGGGCTTAGGCTTCACATTTTGCCTCAACAAATTAAAAAAATAATAATACTTTGTACTTGTAAATTGCTTTTTAAAAGAAAAAAACAAAACACTGAGTATAAAAAAATCAATGAGTCCATAGTAATCCTCAAAAACAGAAAAAGAAAAAAATCTCAATTGCCGCTATTGGAAGTGACTATTGCATGAAATTTCTTGTTCTGAAAATTGGTAATTAAAGGAACAGAAGCACCAAGCTCTATGAGAAAGTGTGGCATTCAATACATGCCCATCTGATGAAGGAAAGCTTTCTTTATTGAACACTGTCAGCAGAAGGGGTGACAGAATTAGAAATTCACCATTTGCAATGCCAAATAAAATGATCTAGGATAATCATTAATGGGCTTTAAAACTATTAGAACAAAGGTCATTCTGAGAGAGTCAATTTTCATCCTTTGAGAACTGCAAAAAAATGTATTTTTACACTAGGTTTCTTGGGAAGTAACTGCGGTGACCAGACTAGCTTACTCTTACTAATAATGGAGCAACCTAACATTATGTGTCTAAAATGTGATGCAAGATGGAGTATTCTCATACAAAATGTATACCTGCAGCTAATCAAGCCTTTTCAGGGAAAGAAGTATTAGAGGAATATGTATTACTTTGAGACAGAAAGAATTACACAAATAGAGAATGTTCTTCAACACTTACCAAGAATATTCTTGGCCTGTTATCTTCAAAAAGTCAATGTCATGGCAGCAGGGAGGGAAATTGGAATGTTCTCAGGTGGAAAATACTATAAAGACTTAACTAATAAATGTGTGCATGTATATAAAGTGTGATCTGAATCTGGAGAGGAAACAGCTATAAAAGATTTTTAAAGAAATTGGGGAAGTTTGAATATCAGCTAGTTATTAGGTCATAGGTGGCAAACACAAGGCCCACAGGCTGAATCCCACCCTCCACCTTGTTTTGTCCGGCCTGGCACCTTGTTTCTACCCAGCAGCAGTGCCGAGCTTTCGCTTAACTGTTAAGAAGTAGTTACATTTATACAGTCCTAAAATTACATTCGGCTCTTTGAAGGCAACTGTGAGGCTGATGTGGCCCCCCTGGTGAAAGTGAGTTTGATGCCCCTGTATTAGGTGATATTGGGGAAATACTGTGTTAGATTTAACAATGGTACTGTGGTTATGTGGGCAGACATCCTTTTTGTTAGGAGATGCATTCTGAATATTTAGGGGTAAAATATCATGATGTTTGTAATTAACTTCCAAGAGATCCACAAAAAAAGTGGCCACCTATAGATAATGCAAATAAGGCTAAATGTTAACATTAAATCTAAGTATATGCTTGAACATTTTCACAATTAAAAGTAGGAACAAATAGATAATTCATAATACTTACATTTGGTGGGTTTTTTTTTTTAAACATTTAACCTAACCTGTTATAACCCCATCCTTTCCATTCATGCTACACTCCCGCACTGGGTGTTCACGAACAATTTTTGCTTAGTTGTTATAAACTGGTTTGCAAACCTTTTTTTAAGTTTTTGTGGGTTGTTTGTTACAAATTTGATGTATAAATTCTAAGAGGCCAGGAACACAGCTTCCCTCCAATTCTATAATAAATTAATAATTTCCTACAATTCTATGCTTTCCAACTTATAAAGAACTCGTACGCATAAAACTCACATGTAACAACACTGTGAGAATGAAGGAATTACCCTCATTTACAGGTTAAGTGACCCAAGTCGTGCAGGTTGTGAACACCACAGCCAGTGTTAGTGTTCCACCCTGCCTCCCACCCACTGGGTTCTAACGGTTTCTACTCTGATCATCTGCAGGCAAATTTACACTTGCATTTTAGGTACATTTTGAAAGAAGGCTCTCCTTAGAAATTCATAGTGCTTTGATCTATGAGAATGCCAGGGGTGGTATAAGACTAGCTTAATACCAGTGAAGGAACTGTTTTTGGCCACCTGCACCTTAGGCTCCCAGTTCCAGACCCTTGACCAAGATCCGTGGGGTCGACCTGGCTTCCCAAAGCCACCTCCGTCTCCTTCAGGGTTTCCTCTTTGCTCTCAGTGTCCTGCAGTTTTATTGCCATGTTTTTAACCATGTATTTTTTTTGTTTACTTTTCCTGCTCAATACTGGAAGAACAATTTCAATCTGAGAGCTCGTGTATGTCTCTCCTGAAAATTTCCAGCAATCACTTCTTCAGTTTTTACGTATCGTAATACACACACTCTCTGTTAACTTCTACTGGAATACCAGTTGGACTTATAGTGGAATCTTTCATTCTATCTTCTATGTTTCTTAACTACTTTTTCAAGCATATTTTAAAAATTTGTTTGTCCTCCATGTTCTAATCTAGATGATTTTCTCCATACTCTTAATAAACCATTGGTTTTTCTCTTCACTGGCATCCAGTCTAGAGTTTTTCCTATCAAAGCTTTTATTTTAGTAGCCATTTTTCATCTTTCATATCTCTAATTTTAATATACAAGTACTCGTGTTTAATTTCTACTTGGGTTTGCTTTTATAATTTGTCACTCTTTTTAGAGGACATCACTTTCTGAACTTCCAAACATACTTGTTTTGAAGTCTTGCCAGACTATTCTATATAATTAATTTCTTCGGGAGTGGAATTTTGGTCTCACAGGAGTTAGGTTTTGTTTGTTTGTTTGTTTGCTATTTGACTAGCATTAGATTCATTCACACAGTTTGGAATCTTGGTTCCTGGCTACTAAGCCAGGCTAGGCTTCACAGGGGCATTTCCTGTGCATCTGCTGGGAGGTAGGCATAAGGGAGACATTGTGAGTTGAACCACAGAGCGGGCATATGGTAAATTCAGTTTTAAGTCCCAAAACTGTATCTCTCTTCTTACACCTTTAACTCTCCAGCTGCAAAGTCTTAGTTCTAGGTATTGATCAACAGAAATTTTGATCACAAAGAACTTTACTTCCTCCCCAACCCCTCCCTTAAGTAGAGGGTCTGAGTTTGTCCCATAGAGATTAAACCCTAGTTACCACTTCTTATTTCTGGAACAGAGTCCAAACAGACCCCTGGCTTTAGGCTGATAACCACTTGGTTTGTAAATTTGGTTTCTGAATCTCAAAGGTGGAGAATTGTTTTCAATTTGAGTAAGTCCATTTGGTTTTCTATCTTTCTATCTTATCTATCATTGCTATATGTTTAAAGAATCAAAGCATGAAGGCACAGAGCCATTTTTTCAGAATGTTCCACAGCCCTCAGGAGCAAGTCCCCTGCTTCCCCTACAATTTCACCAACCCCAAACTGAGGCAGTGGTTACCAAGGAAAAGCCAATCCCAGACTTGGTCAGAACCTTCTAAACTCAGGATGATGTACAATAATGTTATGAAATATCCACTCCAAATATACCCAGCAGTTTCAGTAGAAAAGCAACTTTAGGATCCTCTTTCTGCAATTAGTTGCTATTTAGTGACTTCATCACTTCATCATTTAGTTGTGTGACAAATCATTTAGTGACCCTGAATCTTAGTTTCCTTCCCTGTAAATTAAAAATAATAAAGCTTACGTATTAGAGTTAATGTGAGAAGCAAGTGAGAAGCACATATAACTGCTTAGTACTATGTCTGCCATGTAGCATGCCTGCATTAAACAGTAACTACCTGTATTACTCATTACTTGACAGGTTATTATGGGAATGGAATAGAGTGGAATACCACAAACTGTCTGGCACAGCACAGTGACATGGCAAAGATTAGTTCTCACTCTTTTATGTGGGCTCTGAAACATATGAAAATGTCTTTAAACTAGAATCCACTAATTTAGATTTTATGACAGTAAACAAGGGGTAAACACTGTTTGTTAAATAAAGCTTTAAAAATGGATAACATAAAGAAAATCACTAGTTGCTGACAGCGTTGGCAGGGACAGGAATGAAGGTAGAGCATATAAAATGTTTCAAGTTAGGTAAGGGACAAAAGTTGTTCACAAGGACTATAGCAATATGCATTACCATTCCAAGAACAAGCATATTAATTACAAATGACGCATACATATATTTAAGACTAGTAGCACGTTTACCTGACAGTAACTTGTTGGCAAACAAATGGATACTACGTATGAGTGAAAATAATAAACCTACAGCTTTCCACAAATACTCAATACTTTAGAAATTTTACTGATTTAGTTTGGTAACTTTCCAAGTAATTCTGAATTTGTGTAAAAATAAATCAGTGAACAGAGAAGGAAAAAATGGGTGAAATGAAATGAAAGCACTAATGATGAAAAAGCTCACTCAAATAACTCATTGAAAATGAAGAACACCAGTATCAATGTCTGGCATGGGGTAAGAACTCAATAACCAAGGGATATAAAACACAATTCCTAAACTCAAGGAGTTAAAATATAGTCGCAGAACAGTGCACACAACCATTAAGCTGCTATAAGCATTTTGCCTAAATAACACGGCAAAGTAATTCAGAACCAAGTGCCAGTTAATAGATAGCAAAGAGATGACAGGTAAAACATATCAGATAGGAACAGATTAATGTGACACAAATAATCACAAAAAAACTCCCTGGGAGAGGAAAGGTGATCTGAAGTCTGAACTGTAAATGATTTCACTGAGCTCAAAACTGAGTACAAAGTGCCTTAGTAGATGGTAAGCAAGTTGCTCACAGTCCGGTGTGGCTGCAGGAATGAGGAGTGCAGTTCAGAGCAGAATCAGACAGAGCTCAGGAAGATTCCTGTGGCCAGCTGACCGAACAGATAAAACAGGAGAGACAAAAGTCTCATAAGAGAGAATCTGGAAAAATATTTTTGTTTCAAATGAGTAAGTTGCATTTATTTAATCCTCACCCAAGGACATTTTCCACTGCTTTTAGGGAGAAGAAGGGAGAGGGAGGGAGAGAAGGAGGAGGGAGGAACAGGGGGAGGGTGGGCAGAGAGAGAGAAACATTAACATGAAAGAGAAACATCCATTGGTTGCCTCTCATATGCGCCCCACTCACCAAGTGGACCTAGGTATGTGCCCTGAACCGGAAACCAACACACAACCATTTCCTTGTATGGGCTCCAGCCAATGGAGCCACCCTGGCCACGACTGCAATTATTTTCTGTGAATTTCAGAAAAATTCTGCACAGGGCCACATTGTATAAAAAAGAAAAAAATGTTTAATCACATTTATTTTTACAAGTAAAATCCAAACTCCATGAAAATATAAATGTAAGCAAGTATTAACTTTGAAATTGGATAAAAATGCCAAACCACCTTTCTCAGCTTTTCTTGGGTTCTCTTTTTATATTACAGTAATGAGAAAAACACTGATAGTTTATTTTCAAACATATATCAATAGTCAAAAATCAGGAAACAATTGAGTAGTAAAAATAAATCCGACTAGTATTCATTAAAAAATGAAACCCAATGTCAAAGATGGAGAAATTTCCATGAATTATATAAAAAAAATTCATGATACAAATATATTACCTTGAAGTTCATATAGCATTGCTTTATTTTTTGAAATTTAAAATTGCCTTCTAACAAATTTCCCTCCAAATTTGCTTTCTATGTACGGGAACGTGATGTCTAATATTAAAAACTTGATTGGAGCCCCGGTTTCCCAGGGAGAGAGACGCTTTCTTAGTCTTACTTGCTCATCTCCACTCCTCCGACTTCTCCTGATTCAGATATTGGAGACTCTTCCATGGACCCCAGCTTATGTCTCCCACCACACAGGCCACTCACACTCTCCAGACAGGATATCATCACCTAGATGACCTCATGGTGGTCAGTTATGGGTTCAGTTGCTGTTTATTTCCATGCCATAGCAAATCTACCTGAATCAATATCCTATAGCAACGATTTTCAACTGGTGTGCTGCAGGAATTTCTAAGGGGCTGGGGGTGGAACAGATGGGGCGCTGTGGCGGGGTGGGAACTCTGAGAGCCCTCCGGATGCACGTGTCAGCAGAGAGGCGGGGCAGGGGCAGTGCATGGGGCTGGCGGTAGCTGGGAGTAAGGAGCGGCAGAGAAGCGCTGCAGTGGTGGGGGACTGAGTGTGACCAGACAGCACTGCTGCAGGTATTTGCCAAGGACACCTATGCTGGGAGTTATGTCCCCACCATGTTTGACTACACCGCAAGCTTACAGAGACAAGTGTGGCACTGAGCTCAACACGTGGAATACTTCACGTTCCTCTTACTATGATAACAGTGCGAACCCTGACCTATCCTGATTCAGATGCCGTGTCATCTGCTTCGACATCAGTGGACCTGAAGCACTGGACAGTGTCCTCAAGAAGTGGAAGGGGGAGACTTGGGAGTTTTGCTTCAATGTCAAGGTTGTTCTGGTTGCTGTAAACTTGACATGCAGATGGATCTCGCCACACCAAGGGAGCTGTCCAAGCAGTGGTTTATCCGTTACCCACCAGCAGGGCACTGCACTGGCCAAGGAGGTGAGGGCATGTCCTACGTGGAGTGCTTCTCCCGGTCCTCGGAGATGTCTTCCCTGTGGCCACAGTGGCCTTCCTGGGCTGTGCCCATAGGTAGCTGCACCCTACTGACTCTGCCGGGGACTGCAGCGATCCCCTCAGCAGGCAGGGGGACTGGAGTGATGCCCCTGGCCGGCGGGGCACCTAGGCTGGAAGGGTAAGGAAGGCAAGATACACAAGGATGGAGCCAAGAGGTGCAAGCTCATGTGAGGAGCCTGGGAGGGGCAGAGAGTCAGGACACGTGGTGGAGGGCATAACTGTTCCCTTGTCTGCAAGCTCCTTTCCTGACCTCTGCACTCTGGCTGGGACTCCAGGGCAGGCTGAGTGAGCAGTTCTTCTAGGCAAGGGGCCCAGAGGCAGAGGGTACCACTATTCCTCACACCTTCATCCCCTCCTCACCTCAGGAGCAAGCTGAGGGAGCTAGCAGAGCAGGCATCTGGGCCAGGGGTGGAGGAGCGGGGGAGCTGGACTTAAGCAGTGACCTTGGTTGAGTCTCAGTATACGAAGGGTGCCTTCCCTCCTAGGACCCCCAGTCCCCATATCCTGGTCCTGGCTTCCTTCCCTAAAGAAAGTGTTCATTCCATGACCTTCCCTTTTCTTCTCCTCTCACTTCTACAGCTGTTCTCACTCATCCTCACCTCCAGGCAACAGGCAGTAAATCAAAAGGCAAGATGAGAAGACCCTCCTCCTATATATCCACAAGTTCTAGCTCCTCCCTCTCTTCCCCCAACAGCCCCCAAATAAAGCCCATGTCCATGAAAATAAGCAAAAAAAATTTAAAACATGCAATACCCGACTATTTAGTAAAGGGCACTGATCTTTTTCTTTTAGATTGCCAAATGAAGAATTGACAACAGCCAACACAATAGCCATCTGGTGTGAATGAATCAAAAGAGAATATACCTATCTTTTTTTGTCAGATCGGCAAAAAATAAAAAAACATATATATTGTTTGGTGTGCCACAGGATGTTAATAATTAGTTTATGTGTGCCAAGGGATGAAAGCGTTTGAAAATTTGTCCTATAGTGTTGTCGGTAAAGTGCACTTGATCATTTCCTTTATGGCTGTCCATCAGACTTGCCTGCAAACTTCTCCACCACCTAACACAGTGCCCCAAATCAGTGAATTGGAAGAGGCTGAATAATAGAAACTAGACGGATGTTGTAGTAAAGGCAAAACAAAACTTCACCAGAGCATGTACTTTTTCTTTTTTTCTGAGTTTGGACAAAGAATTTGTTTCCATTTACCCATGTCTACAATATTTAGTTAGCTCCCAGTCTGAGGGTATTTATGACTCATAGTAGGTTCCAGTTAACTTCCAATATTGACTGTTTTATAAATTTTCATACCATTAAGGAAAGCTAAGAAATTGAGAGTGGGGGAATAGAGTTTAAATGTCTTTTATAAACATAAATCCAAGGAGGAGAGGAATATTTGAAAATTTTTTGTCTTAACCAATTTAGGGTCTATTTTGTTTGTCCATTATTCCAACAACATACTGATTGTTTTCACCTTAACAAGATGAAATCCCCCTTCTGTCTCA
Organism: Phyllostomus hastatus; assembly: GCF_019186645.2. Taxonomy (NCBI): domain Eukaryota; kingdom Metazoa; phylum Chordata; class Mammalia; order Chiroptera; family Phyllostomidae; genus Phyllostomus; species Phyllostomus hastatus. Next base: position 21,621,568 of record NW_025333960.1, read on the forward strand.
CTGTTGGCAAAGTGAGGAGCCGTGGTAAATACTGGGGATGCACAGCTGGAGAAATGAAGGAGTAGGAATATTAGGTAGTATGTTACACCACCATTAAATTGCATAATATGCCCATAGAGATCCAATCCTGAAAACTGGTTATATGATTTCCAATCCCACCAGAAACCTAGAGAAAGTTCTGTGAGCAAGAAAAACATTAAGAATCTATTAAGAGGTATTTTGCTAAGTATCTAACTTCTGCCCTAAAAGCAAGTTGAGAATATGGATAGGTTTTTTTAACTCTTTATTGAGCATTGGGACCATTTATCAGAGGCTTGTCATAAATATCAAAAGAATATCACAGAGAGGAGCTTGAGCTGATATTGCCATAAAAGCTTCCTTTTCATGCTCTTCTAACTTATTACATGTTACATTAGAATATGTATTTCAATGAAACTGATTATCTCCTAAAGAACTGTAATTTCTTTCAGGGAGGGCAGAGGGCTCTCTTTTATCTATCTCATATACACTGTGATTCGTACATAATTATTTACACACAGTAAACCAGTAGGTGAGTGATTCATACCTGCTTGCTGTAAAATGAAAATCTTGAATTTTCTTTAGGTGGAGGCTCCCATGGTATCTGGCTATTCTCCTTTGTTTATATTCCTACTCTATCCTTCCAACCATTCTTTGTTAAAAGAACGTTTCATATTCCAGAAGTCAACTCGTCTTATCTACAGAATGTACTGATTTCGGTAGTTTCAGTTACCCTACATGTGCCCAAACTACTTTGTACCCACTCTAATGTGCCCACTCTAATCTCCCCTGAGATATCTTACCTCACGTCCTCCTAGGCCAAACAGTTCTTTTTTGTTTCTCCTTCTCCCTATTTTCTTTCTTTTAAAAAATGTTTTAAAAGATTTTATTTATTTTTAGAGAGGGAGGGAGGGAGGGAGAAAGAAAGGGAAACATCAGTGGGTGGTTACCCCTCATGCATCCCCAACCTGGCCCACAACCCATGCACGTGCCCTGACTGGGAATCAAACCAGAGACCCTTTGTTTCGCAGGCTGGCACTCAATCCACTGAGCCACACCAGCCAGGCCTTCTCCCTACTTTCATTCTGAGTTCTGCCTTCCCTCCTCCAGTCCCTTTCACTTGAACAACTTCTCTACTGATGCACATCAGACCACCCTTCTTTTCTCCGTCTTGTTGCCTCCAATACCCCACCTACTCCATAAAACTTGCTGGTAATTGCACCCACACAACCCTGGGGGTGTTTGCTTTATTCTTCTTGTTATACTCCTCAACACTACGTTTTCTGTGTTTCTTTAAGGATAGAGGTGTGTTTCCTTGACTTTACCCATTATAAAGCACACTGTGCAGCTGCAATGTATATACATGTTTAAGTGGTAGAGCTCTTTTCAGCCCTCGATTTAACTGAAATTATTTGGATTTTTAAATATCCTTCTTATTCATCATTCCAAAAATATCTTTTAAAACATAGACACAATGCCCCCATATTCTCAAAGGTTCTAGTACGGGCTGACATAGCAGATTATGAACTTTTAGAATTGAAAAGGATAAGTGAGTTCATCTATTTCAGTTTCCTTGTCAGAGACAGTGAAAGTGAGGTCCAGAGAGGTGAATGAAACATCCTTGCCCGCAACTCCCAGAAAGTTCTAGCAAGCCTCAAATTCCGGACACCATGAATTTGCCCACGTTTACAGGAAGGAATTGCTAACTATCGCCAGGTTGGTGCTCCCTCCTGCTTGAAACTTCTCGCGACGGCCCTGGCCCTGGGCCGCTCCTGGCCCTGGATGCTATACGCCCCTCTCACTGCAGTTCTTGCGACTTCTTGCTAGCTCGGCTGCTGTCTTTGGGGTTCTGTTTCTCAGAACTCACTACACTATATTCAAAGCATTTATTCACGTCGCATTCCAAGGGTTCCTGTCACTTTAGGAACAATGTCTTCTTTCTCTCTTCAGGGCCAGTACCCAGCGCACTGCCTGTCTGGGAGCATTTGTGAAAGAGGGTACAAACTACACAGAACTGAACTGATTTGGGCCTTTTGTAAGTATGCCCAAGAGTGAGTGTTTTCAGAAAAATTTATTGGAGGGAACCAGACTGCTGCCATCAAACATGCCTACGTTCAGCGTCACATGACCAGGTAAGGCCTTCTAGTCCCGGTTCAGAGCATCCCAGAAAGACAAATATGTAGACCTGCAAAAGGTCTGCATAGTCACTATTCATAATTCACCTTACACAGCTGGTGTTTTCCGTGTAAAAAATGGAACTGGAGAACATGTGGGGCCCTTTCCCGACAGGGCTTCTGCTCCGCGAGAACACGGCTCCACAGCGTAGAACAGGAGGGGGAAGTGCCAGGAAAGCACGGCCATGTCAAACCTCACATTTTTAACAGAATCTGTGCAAGACAAGCAGTGCATTTCTTAAATGTTCTTTAAAAGTCCTGGTGATAATTGGTCATTTAAGAGATTTTTAAAAATTTCATTGTTGAATATCTTTGAGGCATTTGAGATATTCCCAGTTTTATTCCTGCCAACACCTCACCATCTTAATATGTATCTAATTCACTATTTGGGGATATATTTGATTTTTGAAGGTTTAATTCTTTGCCAAGAGAACCATGAAATAATATCTGCGTTTGCTATTGTGGGACCAGTGCCCATGCACAATGCCTGTTACAGGTTTGAAACTCAATAACTATTGAATGAATGAATGAACTAGACACAAATTAATCTGAACAGTGTAACATGCCTGTTTTGGAATGTCTTTTTGAGAATGATTTAAATTTGTTATAGCATAGTAATTTCAATCCAGACCCAATTATGGTGCTAAAAGTACCTGTCTTCCATCAAAACGACTTCAATTTTCCAATACTACCAGATACAGACATTCAGCCGAGAGGGCTTGCTGCCAGTTTTTTAGCTCTCTTATCTGGTCATTTACTCCTCCCTCCCACCCTTCCTCCCGCCTACCCTTTCTCTTCTTTCTTCTGTTCCCCTCTTACTTTTCTTTTGTCCTCATCCAAGGTTTTTTCATTGCTTTCAGAGAGAGGCAGGAAGGGGGAGAGAGAAACATCGATGGGACAGAGAAAAATCAATCAGCCACCTTCTTGTACGTGCCCACACTTGGGATCGAACCTGCAACCTGGGCATGTGCCTCCACCAGGAATTGAGCCCATGATCTCTGGGTCCATGGGACATGATGCTCCATCCAACTGAGCCACACTAGCCAGGGTGCCCCCTCTTACTTTTTAAAAGAAATGATCTTTATTAAACAATTCATAATGAAATGTATTTCTGATTTTTTAACCAAGATACAGAGCTTTGATTACAACTCATTTTTGCTTTATTACTGTAAGTCAAACTTATAAATTTAAAATATCCAAGAAAACCCTTAGATTTATTTTCAGATGAGATGTTAACATCAGACCTCATTAAGTTAGGTTTATCAGTGCCACTTTGATTTCTAAATCATGGTATATCTTTGCTTTTAAATATCTCCCAATCACTTACTTATTAGTAAAATGTAGAATGCATTCTATCTTAAAAATAAATCAAGAGGTTATGCATGTAAATTATAAATCCTGTGTAAATATAAAAACAAAAAAAATGTTTTACCACTTTTCTTTCCCCAGAATGTAAATATGTTTGATCCATACAGAATATTGCCAGTGGGTTTTAGGCAAACAAATAACAGTCCTTTAAAATCAACTGCCTCTAAAACTATTCACTTTCTTCTTGAGCTTAGGGGGAAAGTGTCCTATTTTGGTATGCATTCACTTGGACTTTCATTTACAATTTTCCATTTTCTTAAATATTCCCCCAAGATTTTTTTGCTCTCCTGCTCCCATGATATGTTGCAATCCAAAATATTGGTAAACATTTTCCATTTCCTCTCTGTAATAACCTGTCTCACCTATACACTCTTGTATTTGTATGTTGTCCTACCTTTCCTTTGTTTTTTTAAAGATTTTATTTATTTATTTTTATTTTAGAGAGGGGGAGGGAGAAAGAGAGGGAAAGAAACATCAATGTGTGGTTGCCTCCTGCATGCCCCCTACCAGGGACCTGGCCCACAACCCAGGCATGTGCCCTGACTGGGACTTTAACCAGTGACCCCGATTCACAGGCTGGCATTCAACCACTTAGCCACACAGCCAGGGCTACCTTTCAAATTTATTGTTTCCTGAGACTATCTATGACCTCACTGCAAATAAAGTAATATTTTTATCTTTGCAGTCTTTACACTCTCCTTGTTTCTTGGTTTTCAATCCCCCTAGGTTTGTTTCAATATTTGATTATGCTTTTTTATTTCATCTACTTTGTGGATGTGCGATGACTTATTTGGGTGCATTTTGGCAGGATAATCCATAAATCTACATTATATAAAAGTATTCTAAGTTATAATGATAAATTAATTGAAAAACATTATATATGTAATTCTTTGAGTGTACACATAGGGATATGTGTAGGCTTATACACAGATGTCATGTAAATGATGTGCCATACACAACAATTGTGGGGCATTCCTGTTCACCGAGACCTTTCAGATATGCATGTTTGCTCTTCGCAATAACCCTATAAAGTAGGCAACATATGGATTATGCTCATTCTAGCCATGAAAAAACTGAAGCTTAGGAAGGACTAAGATCGCACAGATCATTCTGTCAACTAATATTTAAATTTATTTGGTTTTGGCTAATTTTTTCTTGCAAAGTACAATGTTTTCTAATACAACATTATGCTGCATATTTGTAAACTCCCCATACCCATAATGGCAATCTCCGTGTAACAAAAAGTTTTCAGAAACAGTTGAAGCTTATGTAATACAATATTTAACTCCACATACATTTTTGTGCCTCGTTATGGGAATTTTTACAGGATTTCACCTGCCACTCAATCTCTTTATGATGTGAATAGCATAGTATACTACTTACTTATGAAGAACTTACTTACTTACTTACTTATGGTATACTTATGGGCGGTTCTGAAAAACTGTATCACTATTTAGTTCTCAGAGAAATATTTTCATTTCTTTTTCCACTTATTTTAGTCACCAGGCTTCCATTATTTACAAGCGTTTGCTAAGAACCTATGATGTATCAGGAACCCTCCTGAGAAACATGGAGGACACCAAGCCACGCATGCCTCCTTCCTTCTGTCCAGCTCCGTGCTCCAGCCATGCTGACCCCAGCCCTTCAGCCTGCTGGGCAAGCTCCTGCCCCAGGACTTCTGCTTTGTTAGTTCTCTTTAATTTGTTTGCTCTCTGTGCAGATATCTGCAAAGCTAACTCCTGCCTTTTCATTTGCCGCTTCCCCTGAACCACTTTAGTACTCCACCAGTACATCTGTTATGGCACATGTTCCATTCTGCCTCACATTCTGTTTATTGTTATGTGTTGATTTTTCCCCAGTAAACAGAAAGCTCTCAGAAGGGCTATACAAAACATACATATGAGGTCTGTCCAGAAAAAGTCCAACAATTGTTAATATAACAAGAATGGTTTGTGTGACATCAATGGAACCTGGCAGCCAAGGAGAGTGGACTCAAGTGCACATGCGTGAATAATGACAACTTCATTGTACTAGTCAGTGAGGGCAGTAGATGCCACTAAGTGAGTATTGTGTGGCTGTCACATTCAAAATGACTAAGTAGAGCAATGAACCTGCATCAAATTTTGCATTAAGCTTGAACATTCCTCCACAGAAACTATTCAGATGATTCAGAAGGCTGCACCCACGGGCAACTGGTGATTGGCAGCTTTGTCAGGACAACGTGCCCACTCATGCATTGCACCTCATGCAGAGCTTTCTGGTGGAACATATCACCCAGGTGGCTCAGCCCTGCTACAGTCCAGACTTGTGGCCTTGTGACTTCTGGCTTTTCCCAAAACTAAACCTTAGAAAGGGAAGAGATTTCAGACCATCATCAATGAGACTCAGGAAAATACAAGGGGACAGAGGCATCATTGTCCTATGTACAATGTTTCTTGTATCTTGTATCTTCTTCAATAAATGCCTTGTTTTTCATAGTACATAGCTGAATACGTTCTGGATAGACATTGTATACTCAAATAACTACACCAATTTTCTTTACAAATCTGATAGCCTAATGCCTTGCACATAGCAAGACATTAATAAATCTATTATCTTAAATTGAGGTACAAGGAATAAAAAGCTAATGCTACAGATTAATGTTCCCCAAAGTGTGAGATATGGACCACCTTAACTATAATGTGTAGATATGGCTCTTCTAATTACACAAAGAAAAGCCTTACTAAGAAACTAGTATGTCTTTAATACCCCTGCAACATTTGAGAAACTTACTTGTAACAAACAAGAACAGGTTTCAGGCCCACAAACCTTTGCAGTAATGGTATATAGGTAGAGTTTGTAAAACATTTTGTATTCACTGTTGTATGTGTCATCTCTTAGTGATGAGTGACACTGATTGTATATTTATGATGCTGAATATCATTGCTTTTGTTAAATCTTAAATATTTACAAAGTACTTGTAACATTGGTAATATATAAAGATAAATTATTAAACACTTGCGTGTCCAGTTTGGCTTCCCATGTGGTCTTCCCAGACAATCCATTACTCTCTGTCTGAATTTGCATTTCCCAAATTAATAATAAGGATATTTTTACATGTTTACTAGACCATCATGTTTCCTGTTGGTGAAATGCCTGTTCATGTTAATTTCCCATTTTCTTTTCTTTCTTCTTCTTCTTTTTAATCCTCACCTGAAGATATGTTTACTGCTTTTAAAGGGGGGAGGGGAACATCAATGTGAAAGAGAAACATCAATTGGTTGCCTCTCAATCACCCTCCATCTAGGGATCGAACCTGTGACCTAATAGAAGCAAGTGAGTCACCTGGCCAGGGCAATTTCCCATTTTCTTATTTGGTGGTTTGTTTTCTTATTGACAGTGGTCATTTCCTACATATTTAGGGAACAAAATAACTTTTCCTTACATGTGTCATAAATATATTTTATCATATGGTAGATTTTATTTTTGCTCCTTTATGGTTAAGTTTTGGTAAAGAGAAGTTATTTTTAATGTAGATGAACATTCAATCATTTTGTTTGTGATTCATACTGTCAAGGTCTTATTTGAGAAATCTTTACCTAACTGGCTGCCACTAGTGCCAGCCCTGAAGCCACTTATCAGGAGGTTTAGGACATGACAAGGTCAGATGCTGCTTGTTTGAGATTTTAGAAAAGTAGTCAGCATGAGCCAACACAGACCAAATGGAAAATGGAAAAGCCACCGGAAATTGCTTGGGAGGGCCCCAAAATTGGGTGGGTTGGGATCTCAGGGGATCACCAGGGTGGGCCAAACAGTGTAAACAGATTGATGGAGACTCAGATAGGATGCCTGCCTGCTGACTCTCTGAGAGGAGGGCTCAGCAAAGGAACAATGGTCTCTGCCAGTGCCTCTATCTGAGGGAAAGCTGCCACGCCAGCCCTCACCCTATAGTCAGACAATTCAGTTCTTCCGTGTAAGTCCAAGGCGCCTTTGGAGTTGTTGCCCCCCAGCACTGGAGCTCATAGTGAGTATGAGTGTATCACTGAGTTGATCCTTTATGAGGAATGCCTGGAGCCCTGGCTGGGTGACTTGGTTGGAGCATCATCCCATTCACCAAAAAAGGTTGTGGGTTTGATTTCTGGTCAGGGCACATGCATGGGTCATGGATTTGATCCCCAGTGGGAGTGTGTACAGAAGGCAACCAATGTTTCTCTCTCACATTGATGTTTTTTCTCCCCCACCCTTCCTCCCTCTGTAAAAATCAATAAACATGTCCTCAGGTGAGGTAAAAAAAAAAAGGAACACCTGGGACTCCAGAATCCACCCCCCTCTCGCTCAGCCAAAAATCCCTGCTGGTTTTCACAGCCAGAAGTAATGGGGACTTCTTTTCCTGGCACTGGATCTCTGGACTGGAAGGTGTGGTTGTGGGCTGGGACCCCTTGCTCCTCGGGGTACCTCTGCAGCTGAGATATCTCTCTTGATTTTTAACCATTATACATGGGTGTGGGACCAGCCCATTCTGCATCTCCACCCCTCTTACCAGTGTCTATGTGGCTTCTTCATATTCTTCATTACAGGACTTCTGTTCAGCTAGACTGCAGGCGGTTCTGAAAGATGGCTGTTCTGTAGTTTAGTTGTAATTTTGATGTGGTTGTGGGAGGTTCTGAGTACTGCATTTACCTATGTCATCATCTTCACCAGAAGCCTCATATGAGATTTTTTGTGTCTATTATAAGTGAGATTATTTTAAAATTTAGGTTTCCTAACATTTTGTGCTGGTGAATAAAATTCTAATTGACTTATGTGAATTGATTTTTAACTAACAACTTTGCTAAAGTTTTATTCATTATAATAATATGTCTTTAGAGTTTTGGGGTATTGTTCTATATATAAATATAAGACCTCCAAATGACAGTTTAATTTGTTTTTATTCAATTTTATTGCTACCTTTTTAAATAATTAAAATAATTAAAAATTATTTTAATTGTTGGCTAGGGCAAGCAACAGTCCTTATTAGCAATTTTATTATAAAATAATTTTATTAAAAATTTTCACTAATTATAATGCTTGCTTGAAGATAATATTTTAATAGCCATTATCAGGGTAAGGAAATTCCTGCTTATTCCTAGTTAAGTGTCTTTTGTTGTTGTTGTTAATCATAAAAGTATGTTGAATTTAGATTTTTTTCCTAAAACTTGAGATAAACATAATTTATCTACTTTAAACTGTTAATATATTAAATTTAATTTATTTGCTAAGATTGAGCCCACCTTGCATTCTTGTGTTAAAACCATTTTAATCTTCTTTTAACAGTGAATTTAATTTGTTAATATTTTGTTTAAAACTTTAAAATGTCAAATCATGAGTAAAATTGACCTAAATTTTTATTTTACTATCATTGTCTGGTTTTGATATCAAAATTATACTGGACTCATCAAATGAACTGGATTGTTCAGTCTTTGTATTTTTTGGCATAAGTTTGGAATTATGTGTATATTCTGGTATTTTCATTGTGGGAAGGATTTCAACAATTTATTAAATTCTCAAATGTTTATGGAATCATTCTACTTTTTTTTTCTTGAGTCAGTTTTGGTAACATATTATTTGAAAATTGTTTCCATACAATAAAAATTATTCAGCTATCAGTATAAATTATTCATAATATTCTTAATCTTTTTATCTTGTGCTTTGTTGGTACTTCTTGTAAAATTTTAATTGAGAAATAACATACATAGAATAACCTGCTAGACACTCTTCAGTGCACACTTGGTGAAATTTCACATAGTATGTATCGGTGTAACCACCACAGAGGTCCAGACATGGAACATTTCTAGGACCCAGAAGAACGTCTTTTGCTTCTATCCAGCGATACCATCCCAGAGGTAACCATTCTCCTTTGACCATCACAGATCAGTTTTGCCTGTGTTTAAGCTTTCTATGAATGGAATCATGGAGAAGTATGTGTCTGGTTCCTTTCTTCAATGTTACGTGTATGAGTCACCCAGGTCATTTTATGGCAGCTGTTTATTTTTCTTTATTTCTGTACAATATTCCACTGTATAAATGGAATAAATTCATACCATTACAGAAGTATATTTATTCATTATATTTTGAGAGATAGTTTGATTGACTCTGGGCTTGAAGATTATATGCAAAGGCTACTATGAATATTCCTGTTCATAACTTGTGGTGGGCACAGGCACTCACATATTGAGAATCGGATCTAGGAGTACAACAGAAAGGCCACAGAGCAGGCTAGAGTTCAACGTTCGTATACACTGCTCAATAGGTTTTTTAAGCAGCTGTACAAAATTGTACTCCCACTAGTAAAGTAAGTGTTCCAATTTCTCTTCATTCTTGCAAAAAGAAAAAAAGAATGTTGCATTCTTTTTTATTTCAGTCATTCTGATATGTGCAGTGCTTCTCTTACTGTCCTTTAAACTTCTACACATACAAAGTTACAGCTACCTTTAATTATTAATACTATTTATGGTTTTATTTTTACTTGATCAAACTCACCAGATTAGCTTATACATTTTGTCAAAACTTTTTATTTTGTAGGCCTCTGTGTTGTTTTCTCTCTCATTATTTTTGCTCTGAATTTTATTATTTTCTTCCCTCTTACATTTTTATGGTTTGTTCTGTGACTCTGATCCAAATGTCCTAAGTTGAATGTTTAGCTCATTAATATTATGCCTTTTTAAAAATGTTCTAATATTTTTTGTGTTCTAATATCTTACCCTCTAATTACTGCTTACTTATATCTCAGGAGTTTTGAAATGTAGTTATGTTTCAATTTTAAGTATTTTCAATTTCTGTTTTATGCCCTCCTTTTTCTATCTGTTTTTAACTTTAAAATTTATTGGTTTTTTAAAAAGATATCTTTTTCATTTATAATGTTTTTTATTATGGTCACAGAATGCAATTTGTATGAACCTAAACTCTTCAATGTGAGAAATAACATACATATAGTAAGCTGCTATAATCTTAAATGCGTTGCTTGATGAAATTTTATATAGGCATATACCCAGCCTTGATATGGGAATTTTTACAGGATTCTTCCTGCCACTCAATCTCTTTGTGATGTGAACTGCACAATATATTACATACTTATAAAGAGTCATATGTTCTATTTACTCGCTTTAAGATAGGGAGAGAGTGAAGGAACCCACTTAGTTTATAATGACAAGGCTTGGCTTGGAGAATGGATGTGGCCGATGTAAATAGAAAATTCCTGGGGAGTGACTGACCCAAAAGGTTAGGAGAATAAGCCATAGGAGGTAGAAACAAAGTTTCAGACAGGCATGAGTAGGAGAAAGATGGAACAGGACAAATATTAGAGAAAAAATTATAATTTGATTTGCTCAAAGGGCTCAGAGAATGCCCAACTGGTAATCGGGGAACTGAAAAATCTGAGACTGGGATTTAAAGAGGTTAAAAGTTGAAATTTGGTATTTTAGTCATCTGTACAGGCTAATAACTAGGAAACAAGGGTGAGGGTAAGAGAATGACATTAAGAATAAAATATTTAGAAATGTGCACATTTAAAAGGTGAAAAACGTAAAAGGTGGTAACAAAGTACCAATAAAGGAACAAGCTAGTTAGACAATTTAAAAGCCTTTATCAAGGCTCTCATATGTAGGCTGTTAATATTCTGGGAAGACAAAGTACATCTAAGAGAAACCCACATCAACATTACACAGTAAGTGGAAGAAAACAGTAATAAGAAATCCAGAAGGTAGCTTTCTATTTTCCTTTGTTTTTCAAAATTACCTTGAGTATATATTTATTAATCTTTACCTCAACACAATTTGAGCCAAAATGTAAAATGCCTAAATAGAATTCTACCACTGCAAACTCTTTTGGCCTAGTACTGAAAATACAAATATTATGTGCAATTCAAGATGCACAGTTGTATACAAAAGCATTCCTATTTTTGAATTCCATATTCTAAAATGACACTGTAACCATATTAAAAGGATCAGCAGAAAATCCAGAACTGGAAGAACAGAAAATCTAGGCATGATAGTGGTAGCACTTGAATAACAGGGGCAAGGATCAATGTTAGGTAAGCATGGAATAGGGACAAAGAATGGATATGAGGCAGCTGCTTCCATGTTCCACACCCTGCTATTTATGCCAGAGGTCATTAACTCCCTGTTCTAGTACGTTGTGGATGCCAAATGAATATTGAACACAACAACAATAAATCTGAAAGCAGATTGAACTTGGCAAAGCAATTCAGTCTATTTCAAGAGCATCTTAAATCTTACAAATTTATTTGGCCATGTAAATTACCTACTTAATTTTAAAGTATTGTTTATTTAGAGGGCGCTTAACTCATTTACTTTTGTCCTTTGAACTCAGCAAAACTTAGTATCAGCAATTTAAAATATAAAAACTTGAAAGCTTTTTTAACCACATATGAAAATTTCTATTATACAAAACAAAACAAAATAAAACAAACAAAAAAAACCCCAGAACTCTGGAACTTCAGTAGATTCTAAATTGGCACCATGTACGTTTCCATTTTCAGTATAAGAACCATGAAGAAAGAATACTGACTTTAAGACATATTCAATATGGTATTTTTTATCTTTTTAATAATTGATTTGAGAGACGGAGAGGAGGGGAAGGGGGGGAGTGGGAGTGGAAGGGAGGACAGAGAGAGAGACAGGAACACTGACCTGGTGCTCCACCCCTTTACGCACTCATTGGCTGCTTCCTGCATGTACCCTTACTGGAGATGAACCTTCAACTTCGGCACATCAGGACGACACTCCAGCCAACTGGGCTACCCAGCCAGAGTGAAAATGATTTTCTAAATGTTAGAAACTTCAAGCCTTGTAGTTTATTTTAATATCTTTAGATCATACCTAACTTTAAAGCATCTATGTACTGTTTGGTAAATTTATCTTTATATCTATATATTAGTTATTAGATATATCTTCATATACATTCAAAGACAGAGAACATACTATTTTATCCCATTCATTTATTCAACTGATATTTACCAAGTCCTTATAACAAGCATGCTGGGTGCTCAGAGGTGAAAAAGGGGAAGAAAGAAATAAACAATACATAGTGACTTTTCTTAAAGAAATATAAAGAGGAGACTAACTTGGATAAGATTTTCAGGGGAGGCCCATCTGACAGAAGAGAAAGAGCCAGTGACCCAGAGGCTGGTTCGGAAGAGCAGCCCAGGTGAGTAAGCAGTCGGTGTGAAGACTCCAAAGCCATCTCCACTCAGGGGGCCTGGAGGCTAGGAGGCTGGGAGGCTGGAGGGGTGGGGGGCTGGGCGGAGTGTGTGAGGACAAGCCTCTCTGCACAAGGTGAGAGCAGCCAGCCAGTGCCACACTGTGTGTGGCCTCATGCACCCATGAGAGGTTGAGATTTGGATTGATATGGGAAGCTACTAAAGAAATTCAAGTGAGTTGATGTAATATACATGACTATAACATTCTGGTCAACAACAGTAAGAGGAAGGGATTTAAAGCAGACAGAAGATAAAGGAGGAGAATCCAGTAAGAGGCTACTGCAGTATCCAGGCAAGACATGATTTCCTGCTAGACCACAATGGTGGCTTTGGAGATGGAAAGAGTGACTGGGAAAGGTGCTGGAAGTGGAATCAATAGTACTCACTAATAGATCAGATGTGGGGAATGAAGGAAAGAGAGGAAATCAGGAATGGTTCCCAGGTTTTTTGCTTGAATAATTGGGTATAAGATGGTTGTCTTTACTAAAATGATGGAAGTCGGGGGGAAAAAAAGCTTCAGCAAAAAAAAAAAAATCAAAGGTTAATGTGTATACATGGCATTTCAGAAATCTGAAAGAGATACAAATGACAATATCAAGCTGTCAATATGAAACAGTAATCTGCCAACTACGAAGACAGCTAGGCTAGAAAGAGAAATTTGGGGATTTTTAGCATAGGGTTAGTTATAGCCACATGAATAGATGAGAGGCCTACTGAGAGAGTAGACCGAGAAGAAAAAGAGAGCCAAGGATGAGCATCAAAGAATTCCTGCCCTTTTAGAACAGGCACGTAAGGAAAATCTCTATAGGCAGAAGCAGGAAGAAAAGTAGTAGGGGGTGCTGTGAAGTCAGAGAGGTGCCTGTCGGGAAAAGAGCTGTCCACTCTGCCTAGTGCTGCAGGGATGAGGAAGACAACAGGTTTTCTTTGGAACCAGGAGACCACTGGCAACCTTGGTAGAAGTAATTGCAGCCTGTTTGGGAAAGCAGGCCTTGAGGTGAAGAAGGACAGTGACAACAGACTGGTGCATGCTCACTGCATCTACACCAGAACCTCGATGTGAAACAACATTCGGGTCCAAACAGGTGAAAAAATGAATATACTCGGAAGAACACACACTTATTCAACACCTTCTAGGTTCCAGCCACTGTGTCAAATGGCTCCTGAATGAAAACAGGTAGGTGGCCAGCTGTCCTGCCATGCTGCTGTATGTGGGAAAAAGCTCTGGGAGAGCCACCAGCCAGGCCCAGCTCCATGGCACTGATCCATGGTGGCATTTGCTACGATGGGCCTGGCATTTACCATAGGTATTAAGGAATGGGATTGAGTAAATGCTTGCCCCAAGGAATTCATGGGAAGAAAAGGCAATTGTTAAAAGATAAGTATAAAGCAATGAAAGAGTTTTTACATACTATTTATGACATACACAAGGGCATTCAAGTGAAGGACACTTGTGTATCTTTCACTTGCGTATCCCCTTGGTGGGGAATCAGGGTCATAGGTACTGGGTAGAGGGGAAAGTTGGATAGCCTTTTGGAGGGTAGAAGGCAGTCAGGACAAGAGAGATTATTAGTGTAGAAGGGACAGGACAGGCTTCGAGAGACACAGAGGCAGTATGTCCTAAGTGGGTTAATTAAAGTACTTCTGACTACAGAAAAAAGTGAAAGGTAAGGAAAGGAGGGAAAAATTTACCAAGGGCCAGAGGCTGAAGAGTCTCATATTTCACAATAAAAGCATTATTAGATCATTCTATAGAGATGGAGGTCCAGAGCACTGAGGATGTTTCAAATAGGGAGGGACACACCATTCAGATTTGTGTTTCAGATGGATTGCGCTGGCAGCTGTGTGGAGATGGATTTGAAAATGATAAGACTAAAGTCCTAGGGAACAATTAGGAGGCTGCTTCAGTAGTTTAGTGAAAGATGATCGGATACTGAACTTCAAATGCTGTAAGGGATGGAGAAGAGGAGATTTGTTCAAGAAATATATATGAGTTAAAGTTGAGATGGTTTGGTGACCAATTGAATATGGAGAAATAAAAGCTACTCAGAAGATCAATCTATCCACAAGTAAAATAAAAAATACGTAAGAACAAAAGCAGATTTGGACAAAGGATGATAAGATCAGTTTTGGACCTGCTGGGTTTGAAATTCACGGGAACACGTGAGAGAATATATCCAGCAGGCAGCTGGCTGTGAGTCTGAAACTAAATGGAGAGATCTGAGCCAGAGATACCATTTTTTAAAAATCAGTTTCATTGAGGTTTATTCACAGTTAAAAATTCACTAATTTTACATCTGGTATTGAAAAATACATATAGATATGTAACCACCATCACGATCAAGATACAGAATATTTCCATCAGCCTGCAGAAGTCCCCTCCTGTCTTTTAGAGACACCATTTGGAGAATCATCTGTAAAAGGTGGCAGTTTAATCCATGAGAGTGGACGAGGCCACAAGGAGATGGTAGTCAGATCGAGGATAGCAATGGGGATATAACCTATAGGAGTAGGCAGAGGAAGGAGAAAGCTATGGAACATTCAAAGACATATGAAGGGACCCAGGAGGGAAGACAAAGGTTTAATAAAGAGGGAATAGTCAACAGTGATAAGCAGAACAGTAAGTAAACCAAGATAAGTTCTCTCAAAAAGAAAAACAAACCAACAAAGTGCATTACATGGGTCAGTGAGGTCAGTTGAACCTTAAAGAAGTCCGTTGTGGTAGAGTGATGGAAGCTGAAGATCCCTTGCAGTGGGTGGAGGAATGAATGACAAGAGAATATAAGACAGCAATAACACAGATTTTATTAAAAGGATAGGGATACAATTTCAGCTAGAGGGAATTGCCAGTGGAATTATGCGAAGTTGGAATGTAGAGTTACAGACCTGGATCCTTCACAGCTTCTTGTCTGCCACTTACTATCTGTGTAGACAGATCTCAATTCATCTGGGCCTATTTTTGTTGTCTGTAAAATAACGTAGCTTAATCAGAAGGCCTCCACTGTCCCTGCAAGTTCTGATTCTATGGCACTGTATGTGCACCTAGCAACCTGGAGATCATGGGTAGCCCTTGCAAGAGCAACCTCAATGGATTGGTGGGGATGGTGTGAATTGAAATGTAAGTAAATGTTTCCTTGGGGAAACCTGGCTAGAAAGGATGCTGGAGAAATGGAAGCAGATGGTCATATGCTTCCAGTATCACCATGAAAAACATTTTGAGGTCCGGATGGGGTAGCACCTGATCAGACAGTCAGCCATTGTCAGTGAACTCCAGAAAAAGATCTAACATTTATTCAACACATAGTAAATGTCAGTAACTCTGCTTCCAGTATGGAAAAGCTAGATGGCCAGTGTTCTATCTCATGGTATCGTTGTAGGTTATGTACAAATTTATATGGTGCTCAGCATTTGAGGCAAGGGAAAATGAATATATTTCCCCCACAATTTTATACAAAACAAACTCCCCATAGCAAATTTAGATTAATAATCATAATATTAGGGTACAAAGAAAACACTTTTCATAAATTCAGAAAACACTGTACAAAAAAGGGGTTCAAATTAGGATCTTTTGACTTCAATTCCAAATTTCTCATTATAGGACAGCTACTTTAAATGCTTGTCTTTTGTCCATTTCTTGGATTGTATGAGTTTATATAGAATTTACCCTTCCCTAAGATTATATCTAAATCCCTTTTAAATAGGTAATCTAGTCTCCACCAAATAAGACACTTTTTGGTCTTGAAATATGCATTCCAATGTCTACCAATACCCTGTGATCCTAAATCATAGTCTAGAAAAATCCAATATTGTTGTTCTTGACAATATCTATGTATCTAGGTTTCATTATCTCCTGTGGTCTTCTTTTCTTTTCTGAAGTCTCAGTCCTCAGCAAGAAGAAGAGATGAAAATACCACCTACATTGCTAAGTCCTCCAGCTCCTATCTAAGTCACTAGATATAAGTCATACTCCTCTTTGTGATAAAATTTATCCCCACGTGGCATGCTTATCTTTTGGCAAAGAGTGATCATATTAATTTCTCTTTTACATACACTGGTGAAAATGAGAAATCATAGAAGCTTAACTAGTCTAACAAAAAATGTGAATAAATTCTTATTTATTATAAGTTTTTTTCTTGCTAACACATTACTCTTAGGCTTCTTTTTTGTAAAACTTTACATATGTTTAAATAACACTCTGTGTCAAGTCCACATACTATGTTTTACTACACATTTTTAACTGTAGAGAGTATCAGAAAGAAAGTGGGCACATAAAATTCTATGACAAATACTATAATGGAAAAAATGGTAACAATGATGAAAATGTTGAACAAATTAGTGAACTTATGAGTCACAAAGGAAATATGTATGGCTGAATCCAAATATTTGGTTGATTAAAGACACTGCTACAAGTTCTTATTAATTAAGTTGAATAAGGAGGTACCGTTCTGCATAAAAAGTCATTTTTAACCTGCAATAGCTTAGTAATTTAAAAACTCCATTGTAGTAATTAAAATTAAAAGATACTTCAAAAATATTTTACACATTGTTTTATCTAAGTGCAGGATGCGGTTAAACTTTATAATTATCATGAAGATTTTAGGTATAATTAGGGATTCGGACCATCTCTTGTAGATAAATTCTCCTCTTCAACTCTTACCAAATTAATGTGTTAAAGACTATACATATGTCCTCCCCTATTTTTAAAATATTTCACTTCAAATAGTATTAAAATATACAGCAACTTGGAAACATCAGAAGACATAAACCATGAACAAGAAAGAAAAACAGCCATGTGCCTTTTCATAAACAATCTACAAGAAACAAGATGTTGGTTACGCTTCATTTTACATGCATACGTATCACTTCTCTCTCTTTCTCCCCCCTTCTCCCTCTCTCTCTCTCACACACAATACATGCATGCACACAAATAGATTCATATTAAATCAATTTTATACACAATTTAAATTAAACATTAGTAGAAAAACTCCTCTACATGATAAACAAAGAAAAACAATTTTTTAAAAGAAGGGAAGTAATTTTTGCATAAATGTTTCCTTAGGAATTCTTATGAAAAACAGTTTAAAAATAAAACATTTGGGCAATAATTGGGGAAATTTGAATATGAACTTCTTACAGATAATATGGATTTATTTAATTCTTTAGCTGATGTCCTTATTCTTAGGAGATACCATGATGTCTGCAACTTACTTTCATGTGGTTCAAATTAATAAGAAGACTGTAAAGAGAGAAATGTGACAAAGTATTCCTATCTGGTTGATCTGGACATGGACACACACACACACACACACGTGTTCACCGTGTTGTTCCTTTAACTTTTCTATAGGTTTAAACATTTTTCAAAGAAAATTTGGAAAAAATAATTCATTTCATATGATTATAACTACTAATATTTATTTCAAAAGAAACTATTTGATCCAACGCATGAGCCATGAACCACTATCAAAAGTATGTTCTTCCAGCTGTCCTCATCAGTTTGAAAGAATTTCATTTATTTAAATGAGAAAAAGGTGCAGATTTACTTGAGCAGAGAAGGAAACGCAGCTTCAAAGTTTGGGACCATGCCTGTCATACAGATGCCACATTTCAGGAGGAGGGGCTGTGTGTTTGTCTTCCCAGCTCTCCCCTACCAGCTGACTGATGGCTATCTGCAGGGAGATGCGGGGGGCCTCCAAGAGGGTGTGAGTGCAGAGACGAGATAAGAAAAATGCAGTGACCTCGAACTGAAGGAAGATGGATCTCCCTGGGGTTTTCATTTGGATGGATCTCCAGATAGAAACAGGTAGGGAAGTGGAAAGAGCTATTAGAAACAAAGTGATAAAGCATAAAGAAATTATAATAAAAATGAGCCATCCAACACTAAGCTTCAAGAAATATGACTTCTACCTAGTTCATTATACATGAACTTGTTTCTTGTATTCATTGCAGCAAAAAACATGAAATTACTCAAATTAAGGGGAAAAAAAACACATTAATTTTGAAACCCAAACCCAGATTGAGATTGAAGATACAGGCATAGTGTCTTTAAAAAGAATGGCTGAGCACAATGTAGGCAGGTTTTAAAAATCCTGTTGTGAAAAAAAAAATTTTTCCCTTATTATCCAGAAGGCAAAGAAAATCAGTGAATGTTGACAACATGGTATTGAAAAGCCACCCCTACCCAATTTGTTATCCACAAATATATATATTCTTTTTAATTTACTCTAAGCCAGCATGCTGGCTCATAGTATCTTACTTTTATGTCATTATCTCTCTACCATACACACAAGTCATAACTGGGGATTTCAGCTCACGGTGAAGCTATGCTGAGATTCCAGATCTCAGTGGTGTTGGCATGAGCGCTGGTCTCTTCAGTCACAGAGAAGACAATATCCTAGGGAGACTGGAATTAGTCCTATTTTGCACCATTCAAGCCAAAGTGCTGCTTATCACGAAGCAAATAATTGCTAGCTAATGGCTATGGGGGGAAAATCCATTGCATTTCAATCTAGGCATCTCTTGGCACATGACAATAAATAAAGCTGAGGAAAGTATAAACATAAAGTGGGGACAGTTTCTGGAGGAGGTTAAATAGCAAACATTAAAAAGGCAAGTTACCTCATCCGACTGGGAGGGACTGATTCTGGGCATTGGCGAGACTTGTGGAGTTTTCAACTGTGTGCTGTTGCTATCTGGCACGAGCTCTCGGTGGACCGTTTGGATGTGGTTCTGGAGTTCACTTTCAGACTCAAACTTAACGTTGCAGCTAGAGCAGCGAGTCTTCAGTCCCCCTGCCTTGCCTTTACCCTCAATGGCACTCAGGCTCTCATTCTGGCCCAAGCCTGGTCTGCTCGTGCTGGGAGGGATGCTGATGCCTGGACTACCACTCTTACTGAGATTCACACAGCCAGCACACAGACCATATGGCAGGCCGTTGATGTCAAGTTTCACCAGATCTTGCTTGGAACGGAATTCTTTGAGGCAAGATGCGCACTTGTACAGTTTTTGGACGTGCTGGCCACGCCCCGTGGTCTGGACTGCAGACCCATTCCCTGTCTTTTGCATGTGGAATGTCCCATGAATTTTAAGTTCTAAGGTGGAGGTCACTGTCTGCATGCAGACCACACAGCGAAATCCTGTCAGGGAATTCCTCAAGTCAGGATGCATTTGGCAATGCTCTAAAAACTCCTCTTCACTCTGGAGAGGCATCTTGCAAATACGGCAGTTTCCAGTATCAAGGCTCTTACTATGTGTGACTTTGTGTTCAGTAAGAGTTAAGAGGGAGGGAAACCGCTCTCCACAAATAGGGCACATGTAGTGTTTGACAGGGCCTAGGTGCGTCTGCATATGCTCACGGAGGCCGTTTTCAGAGAAGAAGGTTCGAGAGCACACATTACACTTGTAATTCCCTTTAATGAGCTCGGCTTTCTTCTTCACGATGGCACTCTCTCCAGGTCTGATGTTGTGGTCCCGGAGCTGGTGGTTCTGCAGCAGAGTTTCCATCGTGTAGGCTGCCCCACAAATGTCACACCCGTACATGGGCTCTGAGGTGTCCACGTCTTCTTCGCTCCCATCGTGGCTGTTATGGGACTCCTGGCTGTTGGTCAGCAACGTCTGCAGCTCCACCTCCTCCTTCTGCACTTGCTCAGAAGCCCCATTTGTTCCACAGTTGGGAGTCTTGGTTTCAAACACGCAATGCTTTTCCCGCAGGTGTTTCTCCAACAAGATGATGGCATGAAAGGCTTTACTGCAGAACTTGCAGTTGTACTTTTTACTGTGAGTGGTGATGTGGCACTGGAGCTCCACCTCGGTGCCAAAGGACTCACCACAGAAAATGCACTTGTGCACTTTCCCTTGGTTTTCCAGGTGGTTGTGTTTCACGTGGAGCTGCAAGTCGGTCTCATTGCGGAAGTCCCAGTTGCAAGAAGTGCACCTGTAGACTTTCTTTTCGTTACTGTGTTTCACTGCCAAGTGGAGTTGAATGGAGACTTTTGAGTCAAAAACTTCTTGGCAGAGGGTGCAGCGGAAGAAGACAAAGGTGTGCATGTCCAGCAGGTGTTTCTGAAGGTCATCCACCGATGTGAACTGCTTATCACAACTCTCGCAGATGTAATATGTTGAGGTGATCATGAAATGAATGGTAACGTGCTTCAGCAAGGATTCTTGGTTGGGGAATTCCTTGTTGCACTGAGGACAGGTCAATTTCGGAAGCACAGTGTCGAGATGAGTTTTTAGGTGAGTCTGAAAGCTGTCTAGGGACGTGTACTTAGCACCACACTGATTACAGATGTATTCTCCGGCCGGACGCGCAGGTGCACCTCCCACCGCCTGCATCATCTTAAGAGACGTCTGCTCTATGGCCACAGGAGATAGGGGGCTCAAGGCCCTGGATTTCTTCCCATTGTGAATATAATTCAAGGCTAAGGGAATGTTTTTATGATTCTCTTTGATATGTTTGTTCAGTTTAAGAACGCTGTTGAATATTGGAGAATTTGTACAATAGGAACAAGAATAAACTTCTACTACTGGTTCTTTTGGAGTCCCAAGTACTGGAGACCCAAATCGAGAGCCACTGAGGTCACAATGGACCTGTCTTATATGCTCTTCAAGGGAAGAGTCAGTGAGAAACCCCATGTAGCAATGGGGACAAAAAAATGCATTGCTGTCCTTCGCTGCAGGGTTAGCAAACCCGTGAGAACATCGGATGTGTTCCTGAAGAGTGTTGAGGTCATTGACAACTTCGGAGCAGAAGTTGCACTGGTAGACTATGGCCGGCATGGCAGAAACGATCAGACCTGGGTCCTGAGCTTCATGCACTTGCTTAAGATGTTCATTTAGGTTATAGAGTGAGGGCAATACCTCCAAGCAATACTGACAAATATGGGCCTGTTCTGGCTTATCTAAATGCATAGTTTTCAAGTGAATCTGCAGGACTGCTAGACTCGAAAATAACTGCTTGTTGCAGTAAATACAGCTGTAGGTAACTTTTGCTTGTTTACTTGAGGCAACGGTCATGTCAGGGGTTTGCTGAGCAGCCCGCTTCCTCCCTCGACTCTTTGGGATGGGCGGGGCAGCTTCAACCATTGTTGAGCTGTCCACTGAAAGATTGGAATCTGGAGTTGTACTGGACACTGAGGTGTAGCCCACAGTGACCAGGGAAGGGCTGTTGCTGTGATTGCACGACTCTGGTTGCTGGTGACTATCCATGTGGCTGTACAGTTCCTCAACTGTGTGGAAACTCTCGGAACAAATGCTGCATGAATTCTTCTTCTCCCCGCTGTGGATCTGCTCCATATGGTTCATGAGTGAGGTCTCCTCTACAAAGAGCTCATGGCAATAGACACACTGGAGGGCTGCTCGATCCTCGTTTGGGGAGCATTCGGGGTGGCACTCTGCAATGTGCTTCTGGAGGTCTTCCGGGAAATCAAAGCCTTCCTCGCACTGACTGCACTTCTGAGTGTCCTTCATCTTCCAGTCCTCCATTCTGGAACCAGACTGGGAACCATCCTTGTTCCTCTCGTGAACCTGCATGTGTCCGTGTAGGGAACTAGAGGACAGAAACCCACGGCGACAAATGGCACATTTATATGGCTTGTTGGAAGTGTGAGTCTTTAAGTGGATCTTCAAGTGATCACTTCTGGAGAAGGCAGCATCACATTCGCTGCAGTGGTACTTCTTGTCCCCCGTGTGGAGTTTGATGTGGCGATCTCGACTCCGCTTGTGTTTGAACAGCCTACTGCAATAGGTGCATTTGAAAGGCAATTTGTCACTGTGACTCTGCTCATGGTGCTTTAGGTAGCTGAGGCGGCTAAATGACTTGTCACAGAATTGGCATGGATATGGGAGTCCAGGGCCACCTTCTTCCTCTCCAAAATCGCAGCCTTCTCCATGGCTAGGGGAAGTCTGGTCCTTGCTGGAAGGTGAGGAAGCTGGCCAAGAGCAGGTGGGATCATCTTCAACATCCACTCCATCTGCAATGAGAAGTGATGGAACATTTCATTTTACATGTTGAGAATTCAACAATGAGCTTATTTTGTCATTTCAACAAGGACTCACAGTTGGGCCATCTAGAACCATTGAGAAAAAAATGGAGGAGAACAGTTTAGTGGAACACTTTCTGTTCTAAGCTGAAAGCTTTTTTTCTACATTTACTTTTTTACTGGGTTTAAAATATAAAAAGATATTAAATAGTTCTATGTCTAAATTACCCTTTTATTATTTTATTATTCTTCCTTAGAAGCTAGGTATATATTATGCATTGACAATTTTATTAAAATGCAGATTTTAATATATTTAATGTTTCTTTTGTATTCATTCTAAAATGATTTGCATATTATGTGAGCATCTGAAAAGCCAAATGAAAAGAGGAAATATTACAGGAATGATTTTTAAATTAATTCAGTCAACCCAGATGTCTAATATTTAATAAAAAATTCCCTCTGCATTTTGCTTGTTTTTATATAAAAAAAGGAAATTCTGAAGACTGAAATCTTTTATGGGGTTCTTATTGATACAGACCTTATTGCTTTCTGCAAAAAATATTAAAAAGTAAGCACATGAAAGAAGACAGAAAACACAATAATAATTATGTCTTGTGTAATAAAAGACAAGCAGGATTTCTTCAATAACTGAAAGATTCAAATACCATAGGTCAGAAAATGGATTATTAAATGTTAGGAGGCTACTGCTAGATATTACATGTAGCTAGGATCAGCCAGGATCAAGGAAAAAATTAGTTTCACAAGGGCCAGATTGTAAGTGTATTTTGTTTGGAAAGTTCAAGAGGTGGCCCACCATTTCTTCCTTTTGCAAAAGCTTCAGCAGCATGAACTTCCTTAGCCAAACAGGACCTGCACTTTGAGGTGAGCAGAGACAAAGCAACTTGTGAAAAACTGGAAACAGGAAAAGTGATAAATGATTATGGTAAATGCTGAAAGATTTATGAGTAACGAAGAGGAGACAAACAAAACTGGAAGCCAGATACAACCTTAGCAAGTTATCCACAAACTAACGCTACCTTCTGTTAGGGAGAGGTTTAACTATGTTCTTAACAAGTGTGCGCTCTTACTTCTGCTGCTTTCTTAACACCCAAGCGGAACATAAGACCTCCTCAAGTAGGTTCTGAAACCTCTTTTTTGCTTTTCAAAACAATCTATCATTCAGAAGAAATTGTAAAAGTTATTCACTCTCCAAGAGGGTAAGGTTTTTCACAAATGCTGACAAGCAAAGACCATGGAGCAAGAGCTGGTGGTGACAGTGATTGTGTTAGAATATTAGGTTCAATTAGAGTATGATTACGAGATTCTAATAATATTCAATTAGAATATGATCAAATAAGTTTTTAATTCTTCAAAGCTAAAGTTCACTAGCTAGCTATATTATCAACATGAAAGTACAAACTGGCGAGCATTATGTAAACAAATTCCTTGTCTGCTTTCTTTAAGGTAACAAGATTTTACTAGATTATCAACCTCTTGCTTATCCACAGGAAACAGATGAGGATCATTCCTTTCCTGCATCTAGAAACTGATGACAACACCATCTCACTATCAATGCCAGATGGCAACCATCTAACTCTGAGAAAACAACTAAACACCATTCCTGGATCCCTGCCCACTGCAACAAAGCTTCGCAATACAAGTCGAAAAACCACATGATTCTGCAGCCTCATTTATATAGTCTATAACCCAGTATGTTTCCAGCATAAGAGAGTCTGATCATTGTGAGTGTGATTTAAATTTAAAGGTAAATTATATAGAACTTGTGCAGATTAATTCAATTTACCACCCAACATACAGAAAAACAATTTCAAAAACTTAAAAATTTAAAAAAAAACTAATGTTGATTCTAGCTTTCCCTTTAAAAAAGCTGTAAGTCACCTAAAGCTGGTATCTGGAAAACAAACCAAAGTTTTATACTTCCCATTATTGAGAAAAATTACTATTTATGAAATTTGCTCAACATTCTAGGTAAAAATCTACCACATTTCACATTTAGCTTTTAGGCCTATATCCTGCTGTTTCACCTAAAAATATTTCCAAATATAATATCTCATTTGTGTGGTTGAGGAAAACAGTGAATCAGAGTTCATCATGCATTTGGACTGCAAGAGAATAATTATTGATCCTGGTTATTTAGCAAGTGAATTTATTTTTAAATTGTAGATTTTGTCTAGGCATAATATATCATTATACAAATGTACAAAGAATTATACCACAATAGACCATTATAAATAGTGAGCAATCCCTAATATCATGCTTAAATCAGGCTCTTGTCTAGGGGCCATGCCTGACTATACCTGCTACATAACTGTTCACTTAAGCCTGCAAATTTCAACTACATGTCAAGTGAGCTGAGGGTTAGGATCAAGTGTTTACTCAAACCAGGATTCAAGAGAACTGCAAACCTATTCTCCCTCTTCTGTCCCTATTACTTGGTTTTGGCAGGGAGGGAGTGATAGTCACAGCTTATGTGTCTTGGTAACTGGATGATGTGTTTTTGTAACTGTAATACATGGAAATCACCTGCAGAATTCATAGGGCTTACACTGGGGAATAGAGTAGATTGAACAGAAGTGAAAAGTTTGAGCAGGGAATGCTATTTTTAGAAAAATAAATAAAGGTGTCTGAAAGGCTGATTTCTGTTTTAAATATCTAAATGGTAAAAAAGAAAAACAAAAAAAAAACCCTTATTTTCTAGTACTATAAATGAACCTATTCTCCCAGGAACACACAAGGAACTCACTGACAAAATCCCCAGGGGGACTGGCCCCTGCTCTGAGGGTATCAGACTTTGGTGGTGGTGGTGGTGGTGTTGCCAACATTCTCTGAGGTCTACATAAGTTACTGAAAGCTATCCATACCCATTAATGTAAGCTTTTTAGCAGTTGCAACACACACTCTGTTTAAATGGCTAATATAGACTTCAACGACTTCAAGTGAAAGAAACTACGAAGGATTCTTTCAACTCCTGTTTCTGAATCCACTTCAATTCTGCACCCCACCCCCTACCCTTTGGCACTCACTAAGTGCTCCTTACAGGAATGTCCTTCTTTGTTATGGCAAGTTTTCTGCATTTCAATGTGAAGTACTTAATATGTCCATGTTAAATTTTAATTTTTGGAATCAGTCACTTCACACTAGCTGACTCTCAGAGAACTATAACTCTTACAGCCAGAATAAAAAATGTAAATAAATAAATAAATAAATAAAACCTTTGCTAGAAACCAGGTCCGTGGCCTAAAAGTCTATTTAAAGATGCAAATGTGTGTGCATAGTTAGTGCAGATGTTTTTCTACAGCAACTGTACTTGCTGAGTTTCACCATTTCCATAAAGCACATTAAAACAAGTGTGTGAACACTCCGAGATGAAAGTCTCGAACACTCCTGAGACTTTCAGTGGAAAGTAGAGCCGCCTGACTTTTCTCCAGCAGACAGGAATGCCCATGATTCAGCAGCCTGAGTAAATAAAAGAGGTCCTTATTTCCTAATTTCGCTGGCTAGCCACACTGCAGCAGCCTCTGTGCTCCTGCCAAAGGGGATGCAGAACTGGAACTACACCCAGCCGCTGAAGGCCTGTCTTTGTTGGCCGGCCAGGCTTTCCCGACCATCTTCTGGCAACAAAACTGCCATATCCTGCAAGGAAGACCTCCATCTCAGGCCCGAGGGCTCTCCTGTCTGCCTGAAAGGACGAAACAACAGATTTTGCCGGGTCTGTGCCGGAGGAGGACAGCTGGAAACTCAGTTAGCGGCACAGCAACACCTGTTCGGTCATATTTATAGGGGAAAGTGCTCACTAACAGAAAGTGAAGTCATACTAGAAGGAGGTGTTTCACAGAGAAAAAGGCACCAGAGCACAAAGTCCCTTTGTGACATGAGCCACAGGCCCCTCATGTGCCAACCTGGGGAGGAGACAGCGAAGACTGGATGTGATTTTTATCCCCGCTGTTGGGGATGGACAGATAAGCCCATCTCGGGACGGACTGCTTGGTCCCGACATAGGGACCTAATGTTCTGAGTTTACAGCCAGCCATGCAGAAGAGAAATGCTGAGGGTCCTGGCCATATTTTGGCATTCAGGTCTCATCAAAGCAGCCAGTAAAAAAAAAAAAGAAATCAAAGGAGGGTGAGAAGGCATGCAAGGAGGTTTGGAATGAAGCTAATGCTTATTTTCTATCAGTAGATACATCTTAGTTGATGTAAGGTACGCACTTCTCAAGGGCAGGGGCCAAAGCTTTGAGAACATGGACTCCAGTATGGGCAATCTGAAATTATCAAGGATAAAGTGAAAAAACAATGTGATTGAATCACTGTAGATGTTAAAGAAATTATCAGAATCTCTGAAGTTACAGAAACCTCCAATGCCTTCAGTTCTTCATTGGACTGGGCCTGCGAGAAGCTGCTTTACTGATACCTTTTTGCTACCTGAGCTCATTCAGTGTAACGGCAGAGTACTTGCTGAACTGCCCTTCAGGGATTCAGCATCGTGTGTGTGCAAGTGTCACACAGCAAGGTGTCCTTAACAGGGACAGGATTTACATGGGTGGTTACTTTTCAGGTGACGAAAAGCAGCACAGATTCTGCAAACACTGACGGAGGCCCTGTACCTCTGCTTTCCGGCATGCAATGACTCAGAATGAGAACAAAAAGTCAAGAGTCTGGAGTTTTATTTCTAGCTTTATAACGGACTTAGAGAGTGACCTGACCAAGTCATTTAATCTGCCCCTACCTCGGTGTTTCACCTGCAATATGAAGATAATAATTCTTGTTACTTACCCTCTGGGGTGTTACAAAGATTAGTGAATGTTTCTAGGACACCTATCATTGCTAGAAGAAACAGCTGCATATGTAAACAGGAAGATTTATATGGGTTGCACGTATTTATCCTTCCACATATAAGCTTCTATGTGGATAATATAAACATATTTTAACACTTTTTTCCTTTTATGGAAGCACTGGAACATGAATTTTAAGGACTGGCCCAATGGAAATCTAGAATGCCTTAAGCATTCACAGTTGTATATTCAGTCATCAAAAATATAAAATTTAAATAGTTGGTGGTACCTAAAAATTAATGGACCATAAATCCATGCTATGTTCCAAGTATTAAATTATCACATGTAAGACATAATCTTAGGTCTTTTCAGATAGATAACCTTGGAACAGGTATTTTGCTATGTAATGCTGAAGCCAAGGAAGTACTTTTGAAATTAGCTCTCCTCTCCTTAAAACATTAGACACACAACCATTGCATTATTTAACATCAAAGTAAGGTCACTTAATAGGTGATTATTTTAATTGTAGAAAAAACGTAAGACCAAAGCAAATCTCCTCCACTGGCTGAAAATGATTCTTTATTTATCACAGTATGCTATTGGAACAGTTCTGAACTTCCATATTAAATATAGTTCATAGACCTTTTTCATTTTCTAACTACCAGAGCTACCATAAGATAAACCAAGAATCCTGAGGGAAGTATATGGGTGTGCATAAATGCTGAGAGAAGTTAGACACAGCTCAAAGAGAATGATGTTTTGAGTCATGTGTTTAACAGACACAGGTAACAGGGAATTTGTCACACTGACAAATCCATCACAGTAACAATTTTATATCACCATATTTAAAGTCATCTAACCAAGTTATACAATAAGTTTTAAAGCAACCATTTAAATGGCTAAAAGATACAGTCATTCCAAATAAGCCATTATGCATTATTACACAACTGTTTCCTTTCATTCTCAATAGAAATGTCAACAATTTTAGAAAAGCTGCAACTTTAATAACTATCATACTTCTCTTTTTAAATCAACAGCCCCATATTAAATTCACCCCTTTGTCACATAACTTATTTAACTACTTGAAAATGAATATTCTTTACAGGGTGCTCAGAAGAGAAATGTAAACTTTAAAATTATTTATAATTCACAGGTGATTTTAAATTGTGTAATATTCCAAACTGTTCTGGAAGGACCTATTAAATGTATTAACAGTTAGGTTATGAAGAGAAAGGGTGGTCACTGATTAAAGGTAGCAGCTGTGGGGAGCAGGAATTGGTGCTCACATTTTTTTAACACAGACTTAAGATGAATTCCAGATATCTGAGCTCAGAGGTTGGGTTTTTTTTCCCCTTGTCAATACTCCATAATAATAAAAGAAAGATCTTCACTTTCCCCAATAATCCTTTAATGCTTTGGAGAAGCCAAAAGGAGATCAGAAGTTGTTATCAACCTTCCATTGTCCTCCTTATGTGCTTCTGGTGGCCGTATCTAGTCTGTCTCTTTCACCAGACACATTTCTATGTGCAGAGCTAGAGGTACAAATGTTTTGCTTGCTGTTGCTTAAAGTTCATTTGAACAGACGGAGCTCAATGAATTCCATCTTCTGCAGCCAAATTAAACAGAAAACAGTGCATTCTTAAGCAGTTCTCACTTAACTCCACCTCTCAAATCAGAGGAAAAAGCTGATGTGAAACTAGTTAAAGAACAGTCATCTCTCACTCCCGGAAATGGAAACATTGTGTTTCTAAAGCCAGACAGAAGGAAAAGTGGTTTCCAATTATGTGGGGGGTGAGAATGGCTTTACTTTTTCTATCTTTTGGCTCACTTAAAAATATATATAACTAATGATAAGCGCCAACCTCTTGGCGTTCAATAATTGGCAATCGTGTATTACACATCTGTCTACAGTGCTGAGACTGGGAGTGTGCTACATTGTTCAACATGTTCATCTTCCCTTTAATACTGACAGCCCCACCAGCGTGAGTCCCGGGTCTGTTTGCTTCTTGTCTCCACTATTTTGAGTTAGAAGACACATTTAGTTACTTTGTAGTCTTGTGTTTATAAATGAATTCACCCCACAAACAATTTGAGGTAGTTCTTCAATGCTTATTCTGTTCACTCATTTATTTAACCGACATTTATCATATAAGATCTATTGTGTGTTCAGGTCTGACACTATCTTATGAGCTCTAGAAATTACGTCTTGCTTTTAAGTTTCAGCTTACTTGTCTATACTAGCAAAATTCCCATCTGCCTCATTGTTACTGTTACAACATTCAAACGTGACATTGTATGAAGGAACTTTCTGAACTGCTAAGATATAAAAATATATTAAATTATTACTACTACTATGAAAGTCAAAGTTACCCTTAGGTTAAAACTGATAAATGCGCAAACAGCACAAAGGAATATAAAATTTACTATAATTTGGTTGTTGGTCTATTCATGTTGAGATTCTTACAATTTTAAAGAGCTTAAGGAACATTTTTGTTTAAAAATAAACACATGAAAATGCCAAAAAATTTCCTGAATGCTATTATGGTTATCTTGAACTCATCAATGCACAGTAGCTCATTCCTTAATAGCTGCACATACTGGCAAGTTGTGATTAATTTATTAGTGGAATAAAATCCCCACGATGGAATGGACCTCATTCAAAATCTTGAAGCCACATTCCAGCTGGTGGGCTCTGACACCAGCCCCATAACTCACTCATGTTTACAAATTTATTGAGGCTAATTCTATTTTGTTTCAAAATCCTATGCACTAACGTGCATAGAAATACACCTATTGAACTTCAAAGACATCCACACTTTTTGAAAAATACTCAGCAAATTTCTCAGTGCTGCCATGTTAATCAGTAGTAATTTTAAACTAACCTCTTCACTGGGGAACATATGGTAAAAGGGATTCTCCCACTAAGAAAACTAAATTTGAAAATGGTTTCGCTGATAAATTAGGTACTTCAGAAAGTTCAATCCACCATGCGTGTGGTTTTCAAAGAACTGCCATAACCCACTAAATTTTCAAACAAAGTGATCAAATTCTATTTCAAAGAGTAATCTGGTCTATCAAAATGTTTTGTCATATGAAACTATGCTTTACTGATATTTTTCCAACATACAGGCTCTGGTCCAAGACTGGTAAACTTTCGGACACAAGGAATTTTAATAGTCCCGAAGTGGTCGGTGTTCACTTGAGCTGAATTTCACCTGCATTATATCCATGGCAGCAGCAGTGAGGCTGACATGATTTTTCAGCAGTTTAAAAAGGCCACACTGTATACTTTGCTGCAGATAAAGCCACTGGAGGATACAAAAGTGTTGAAAGGCTAAAATTTAATTAATGACCAATTAGCACCCCCTGTGGGTTCATTGTGCAGTAAAGTGATAAATATGGTGTGTTAATATAGAAAAAGCTGTTATAAAGATTGGGATGGTTGGATATTACAATTATCCACTTGGTGTTATAACACAATGGACCTCAGTGTTCTTGATATGGATGTTCATGTGTCCAAAATCTGACAAGAACACTTGAAATCTGGTACAAACATTCATTTTCTATTTTAAGGCACAGACTCTGACTCACACAGGTTGTCAGGCTGGAGGGTAAAACCCAGTCACACAGCCAGTGAGTGCACCTGGCCAAATACCCAGCAGCTGCAACTCCAAGTGCAGAGTTTGTGTCGCCTACTCCTCGATCAGGGTTTATGTGTTTTGTAGTGAAGTTGTATTTAAAGAATTGGGGGATGCTAGACTATCTTGAGTCTTCATGCATCTGAAGAAATCTACAGAAGGACAAACCACCAATGCATCCTCACATGATAGAATTTTTGTTTCACCAGAATCACTCATTTTCATATTAATACATATAGTAAAAGGGAAATGGAAAAGTGAGGTAGGATCCTGAATAATCCAAATGGTATATGGAATCCTTTATTTTAAATGAGATAATGTTTGAAAAAGTATAAACTGCAAAAAACAAAACTATTATCTTAAAACAATTCTGATTAGGTCATGACAAAATATTTCTATACAGATCATATTATGTCAATACACCTACTCACTTAGGTTTTTTTTTTTCATTTATCTAATTAGGTAATTTTTTAAAGAAGCAACCCTAAAAATAAAGCTAATTATCAATTTGATAAAATTTCCAGGCCCTTATTCTCCCTTTATTTTCTATTTCTAGTTTTTGGTTCAGTTTATTCTTACCTAGAATCTCTACCTTAGAATCAATATAAAAATAAAATCCAAAACCATTCGTTTTATCATATTTTTCTTAACAGTCCTGGTAATTTATTTATGGGAACCAGGACCAGTAAAAACTGTGGTATAGTGTGCATGTGTGCATGTATGCTTTTATACAGAGTTGACTAAATGGTCTGAATAGACAAAATGATTTATGCTAAAAGAATTTTTGAAATATTTTTGATAGTTTTCATTTCAAAAGTTTTAATCATAGTAATTTGCCACCTAATATGAGTAAAATGCATAATCATGTCTTAATGAAACACTTCATTAGAGGAAGTCTTTATTAGGCTATTTTTTACTGATTAATATATATTACACATAACTAACATTTATTAAATTATATATTTTTATAATATATAACTGAGAGGAAGTATCTTGCCAAATACGCCCAACCCAGTGACAAAGTACAGCTTCAAAAGCTCCATGATACCCCGCCATGTAATGCTAGTTCATTTTGCCTACCTCCAAGGTAATTTTAACACAACAACATAATGTGCAAGCATGAACAGCAGTGGGGCCCCAGGGACAGGCCAGGTGAGGAAGCTGGGTGGAGTTGAGCCCTGTCTGTGTCTGTTTCACAATGCCATGGCCACACCTACCCCTCCAACATCCAACACGTGGGTCACAAGCACACTACACTAAATTCCACTGAAAACTTCACGTGCTAATATAATTTAAATAATAGGTTAAGAAATTCTATTATTTCTTATTCATATAATAAGGAATTTGTTATGTACTTGCTTAACCCACAGGTGAAATGCACCAATTCTGCATAATAATTTTCACAGAGAAATTTGTGGCAATGTTTTCGTTTTCCTTTTGAAAAGGGGGATGTGAATAGCAATACACATCTGTATACATCCAAAGCTTATTGGTATGACCCTGGCAAAGGCATGTTTCTAATATTCAAAGACATAAAACCTACGAGGCACAGTTCTGGGATCTTGACTGACTCAAGGCTGTCTGTAAGAAAGGGCTGGTTTCTGAATCTTTGCGAAGCCTCCTCCCCCTTCTGAGCTCTACTCTGTTCTCTTAAGATGACCTGAGGTTGTTTGGAATGGGTTATTCATACTTCTGGGTCTGCCTTGAGGGATCAAAGGAAAGAAAATAAGTGAATTTGATTGAAGCCTACACAGAGAAAAGAAAGTCAAGGCTGTCATTCCTAACTTTTCATATATATAAAACATAAGATTTAAGATCTGTGAGAGGTTTAGCTTTTAGGAAAAAAAAAGTGATAATTTTACAGATGAACACACAAGGCCAATGAGGAAAAGTACATGTCATATAATCTTGCACTCACCACAGCAGCTGTGGTGAGCAGCCCTAAAACCCAGGTTCCCAGTGCGCAGGCAAGCAGCTCGGCCTCTGTGCTAGACACCTCTCCAAGTCCACCCTTTCCTGTTGTTCATTGTTTTTTTCTACTACACATCTAATTCATGCTAATTGTCATAGGTATACACACATATGACAAAGCCACCTAATGATTCTGTAAACCTAAAACCTGCTGTTGACAAGCCCTGACAGCCTATTTCTAAATTTAATTCACTTGTGGCTACTGGCTAGAAAATCGCACACACGCACACACACACACACACACACACACACACACACACAGGCCTCCAGTTCTCCTTCACACTGGGCTTCCCTCCTCCCCTCTCTTCCTCCCACCTCTCCACCCTCTCCTCTGAGGGGTGGTTTGGTCAGGT
Organism: Phyllostomus hastatus; assembly: GCF_019186645.2. Classification (NCBI taxonomy): domain Eukaryota; kingdom Metazoa; phylum Chordata; class Mammalia; order Chiroptera; family Phyllostomidae; genus Phyllostomus; species Phyllostomus hastatus. The sequence goes on from NW_025333960.1 coordinate 21,655,091, forward strand.
CAGGTACTGGCAAATACAAGCTGAAGAAAAGGTTCCATCGAACTGGCGCTGTGGTCAGCTTCACTATCCTCATGCCTCTAGAGACACGGTCCCTGCCATTAGTCCCAATGAAGGACACAGTGAAGGCTCCTTGTCACCTTCTCCTAAGACAGCCTTTCCTAATGATTACTGCAGCTACCATGGCTCTACTCAACAAGGCCTCAGGCTGACCCTCTGCCCCAACCACAAGACCCCAGGTGGTGTTTCTTCGTCCAATCCACCAACCGGCTAAACGACCTGTTAAAAATGCAAACTCCTGGGCTCCACCGGAGGACTACTGAGTCTGAACTTCTGCGGCCGGGACCCTGAGATCCCCATATCTGGCAAGCTTCGGGGTATTTCCCATGCACTTTCGAGTCTGAAACCCACTGTGGAACCTTTTACTTCCCCTGAATCATTTAAGTGGTCTGCTTACAGTTTGCTGTGTCTGTTCCCTATTTGCTGTTCTGCACCAGCACGACTTTCAGAGGGCTTCTCTCCCCTACTCAAAGACCACACTGAACCCCAGCTCTTCTGGGAAGTAGCTTTCACAGAAAAGAGATCATTATCTCCTTTCCTTTCCCATCCCTCAACCTTGACCCCTTCCCACTTTGAGTAGGAATACAAGCTTCCAATCTTTTCAATGTCATGTTCAATCAGCTCCCATAACTTACTTCCTCTCTGCCCAAGAGCATCATTGGTGGTTGCTTGTAAATTTCTTTAAAAAAGACAGTAACCATTTTGAAGAGTTATAAAGTCTAAGTACAAAAAGACTCGTTGTTACATGATTAGGATACAGGGATGTGAGTGAGCAGCTTGTTTCAAATGTGTAAGTGGAAAATTCTATCCCCTAAACTTTTGTTCTTAACTACTTTCAAGCTGCATTACCTTGATGAGAAATATCAACACATTGTGAAACTCAGCTCACTCTGTGACCCATTTATTTCATAGAAAGAAGGCTGTCATAAAACTAAATACAAAGCAAATGAATATCTGAAAGGAAAAGGGGAAAGGAGCTTCTGAGAATCAGCAATACTTTCTTTTTCCACTCAGGAAGGCGCTGCTAGAACTGCTGATTAAATGCCTGAAGCCTGCACCTCGTTGGAAACGGTAGCTATCATGTGTTGTGAACTGGCCCCTATCAGTCTCCGGCAACTTCCTGGGTTCTGCACTTCAGTGTGGCATGTATGCCATGCAGTAGTAAATTAAGTCTTCTGCTGTCAGAGCTGGAAATGGGAGGGGAGGGGAAAAGTGGCTTGATCTCAAATGATTTTTATTGGCTTCATTTACATCCTGTTTAAGGTCTTCTGAATAGCCCAAGGTGTCTTATCTCTGGCTACCAGGGGGTATTTTGCAGTCACAGAAGTTAACATACTTTCTCTCTCCCCATGCTCCCATCCCTTTCCCTCAAGCTCTCTTTTTTTTTCTCTCAAGCCATCTTATCTTATCACACACATCTCTTCAGACCGAGGAGAACCCAAACTTATCAGAAGCAGGGCACTCTACTGTCATTCCAGCTCTCAGAGACGAATGGAAGTTTAAGTCAAAAGAAAATCAGTTAACCTCTTCTCAGTTTAGATATCCTCAGGACCATCTCACTTACTAGTGCTAAATGGTACAAGAAGTTATCCTCTACAGTTTACATGCACACCCATCACCTACCCCTATCCCAGTAAGAAGACTAGGTACAAAGTCGCTGGTACGAAATTGCATAATGACCTTCCATAGGCAGCTGCACATTCCCCTTCACTGGAGCCCTCACACTCGGGCCACTCCCGCCCCACCACCAGTCATTTATCCAGGATAGCACAGGAGAAAGAAGCTCCAATGACCTACTAGAAAAAAACGAAAACTAAAAGGCAGTGGGGGCAAGTGGGGAACAGGAGTGAAGACAGAAGAGACTTCCCTCCAGATGCATCCGAAGGCTGAACGGCGGGACCCACACAAACACCAGGTGGCTGTTAGAAACATACAGTGCACAGCTCCTCTAAGAGCAGCACACACACCATTACTTACATCTATGGAAGAATCAAATCGTTTGTCTGGGACCCCAAATATCAAGGATCTTGATGCCTCTGTTATAATCTCTAACAGTAACCCACAGCCTGGGTACACAATGGAATAGTCCAGGAGCTTTTAAAAATACTGGGTTCTTCCCAGGATCAATTAAATCAGATTCTCTGAGGGTTGAGGCCCCTGGGAAATACAGTCAAGGTTGACAACCACTGCCCTACACTATCACCCGTCAATCTGCAAAACCCCAATGAAGGTTGTCTTAAAACCCGACTCCATGGAAGCACACTGCTTGATTATCTGGCCTCATCTACTAGTAGCAGGCAAGCCAGCACAGGGGCAAGTTTTCTGCAGTATTTTGTGTCAGATGCAATGATATATTTTTTAAAAGTTATAGCAAGCAATAGTGAACACTCCAATCACACACCATTATCCACCATTATCTCACGCGAAAGAGCAAGACGTGAACAGTTATTAGGTGTCTCGTCTGTGTGTTTTCTGTTCCTTTTAAAAATTCCCATTCCTCTTCTCCTTCGTACCCCAACACCCCCTGGGCTCCGTTGTATTGGTGATAACCCCATCCTTTCACCTGCGGTGAAGGTTCTCTTAATTGTCCATTATCTTAGTGTGTCAGCACAAAGGAGCAGGGACGGGATCCTCGTCCAAACGGTTTCACCTCCCTCTCCTGAGAGTGATGCCCTTGTCAAGGCATTAAAGACACAGAAAACCTGCCACTTATCAGAATTGTATTTGAATCGAACCACTGTCCTTGAAAACTGTAGGCAGGAGATGGTATCAAGCTGCACCGCATTGCCAGCGTCAGTTCCACGGTGGCCGGAACAATCTGAGAAGATACTATCCAAATTTTGCCTGCCTTCCTCATAATAGGATTACAGGTAGCAATGAAAACACGTTTACTGATTTTTTGAGGGGTTACATACAAAGAAAGAAATTCATGGTCAGATTCTTCATGAATGCAGAGTTAATAGTTCCAGGCCCTAGGACACCTTTGAATGTAAACTCACTGAGGAACCAAACCATGAAACTCTTCTCATGGCCTCACACCACCAATTCTTAGCAAGCACAAGCCTATTTTAAAAATCACATTTATCTTGTAATAATGAGAGGAGGAATGAGAGTAGGATCTTTGGTGATCCTACAAACAGATTAGAAAACAAAATCCTAAACCGTACCTAAAAACAAAGATCAAAGACAGAAAAAAATATATACAGTATTATTTTCAAGTGTCCAGGTCACTTAATGCGACTCCCACATCTCTGTATTTCCCTGCCACTTTTTAATACTTCTTTCTTCCTCAATTCAAACCCACACTGCCTTAGAAAAAAAGAATTTATGCGTGCTTTTAACAAGTAAACAAGTGTACAAATTAATTCAGAGAGCAGTAATTTTGAAAATTTTCTATGTTTAATGTGCACTGCAGTTAAACTACTTTTTCTGTACAAATTAATTTACTGCATCAGTGATCGATGTTTATGTTGAGGCAATTTTATTTCTCAGTATGGTAAAATTAGACCTAATAGTTGCAACCTGTTATGTCCAATCTGTCACTGAAATTCAAATTGCCTTTTTCCTATTATTCAAGGAGCAATTTGGAGGAATTAAAGCCATCTAAAAACGGAAGACAAACAATTCTCTGTAAGGACTCAATAGTCTGTGTCATCAACCAAATCCACACCCCCGTGATCTCTCCTAAGCAGGTTTTTTCGACAGGATTTTTCTGAGATTCTCCAACTTTCACATCTGGTAAGCCACACACGGGGAATTTGGAGGACAAAATGAAAACTGTATCCTAAACATGTGTATCCTTTCAAGAGAAGTAACTCAAGATTCAAAGATTATGTTGTTGGCTCCGAAAATATTTCCCAACTCCACCCTAACATAGTAAACCCAAGGCTTCGTGGCCAATCCATGTGTGCCACACCCTATCTTTGGTTGTTTTATCACCAAATACATCCTTTAACTTTTTTTCCTTGCAAATTATGTTTAATTCACTTCCTTCCTTCCTTACTGGGGAGGACTCAATGATTTAGATGCCTAAGATTTAAAGTTCACAGCAATGGATGCTCAAACTGGGGGAAGAGTAAGGCCGACATTATGAACAAGTTTTGTTTTGCTTGGTTTTTCTCATGGCTTAGCCACAGGTTTGACCCTCTGTGGTGGTTGATGCTTGCTCTATTCTGTGAGGACAAATGACGTATCAGAATGGAGACGGTGGGGCAGGACAAAATGAGAAACTGGCACAAAACCTTTAGGGCCCTGAACTGTGGGAGGAGAAGGACCTCCAATCAGGCTCTCATTTAAAGGGGGGGGGGGGCTAACCTACTGGGAAGGAACTCCAAAAATTCTCTATCACCATTTTACAGAAATCTACCCTCAGTAGATTTTTATTTTCTTCAACAAAAGGGCCCAAAACCAAGTGTTGATAGAATCATTACTTGGTCTAAGAGTATTTCTAAAAGTATTTCTTTGGTAACACTCGCTGACTGCCATCTTCTAGTCCCCAGTCCACCCACCGCTGCCCCCCCACCCCACCAAAAGAGTCTCTGTTCATTACAGGGAGATGACTCATAGATTTAGAAATGCTTCACCATGATGGGCTAACCTCAGTTTTCCCACAGGGTTGAGTGGAAACCTGAAGATTTCTATCAAACCAGCCATCTTTTAAGCTTCACAGTGGCCAACGACTGGTTTGAATCTGTTTGTGCTCTCCTCTTATTTGGCTAAACTGGCCAAATGAAATAAAAGTCTTACCTAAATTTAATCCTATTTAATGTCACATACGGCTTCAGTTCATATGCTACAAATTAGTCTCCAAAGGATACCAACTTTGTTCCCTCTGGGAAAGGGCAAACGGGACAGCCCAAGGTAGCTCTTTCCTGGCACTGACAAGTTCACATACAGCTTTCTGGAGGGAGATAAGAGGACACAATTGAGAGGTAATTTGTTCAGAACCACATATCAAAGCTCAGAGTCATCCACGCCACCTGAAGATCTAGTGTTCGAATAAATGAAATAATCCTGCCATGAATATCTTCGTTTTGCTTGCTCCCTGTAATTTTTCCATTATCTCTTTTTAAATTTTAAGACAGACTCATTTCCTCAGACAATTACTTATATTATCAAGCTGATTGATAATTTTACTTCAAGGTAGGACTGATTAATGTGGATTATTCAACTGATTAATACTGTTACTATATCACATATCCAAGTGAGCTCTAAGTGTCATGTTTTCCAAGAAAAAAATTTTAATTATTGAAATGGGTTTAATTAATGTGATTTGGCCTTCTTAAGTTTAGAGAACTTCATCACAATGTAAACTTGAAGATTTATTGTCATTTGGGGCTTTCTCAATTCCAAAGAGCTAAGAAAGAACACATGAAAACAGGACATCTGGACTGACAGCATTTTAAAGCTTAGGTCTATGATGACAAGGCTCTACTGCTCACCTACAGAAATTCATTGACTTCAAAATACAAAACCTACAAGTGATACAGATGAATGAACTACTGGAACCCTCATCTTCCTTCTCTCCACCAGCAGTGAGAATCCTCACGGCCCAAGGAAAAACTGCAAGTCTCCCTTCCACCCCACAGAGGTAAGTGCAGAGAATTACACCCCTCCTGCCCTCCAGAGACACCTCCAGTGTAACCCAAGCTAGCATTTCCCCTGCCAGTCAGAAGTCCTCCTCCTATTGCCAACCTCCCCAGAGAAGCTCTAACGCACAGGTGTGTGGACGCACTTGTACAAAGAGCAACCCTGTACAAAGTCTCATGTGCAGATGGTGCACACACAAACAAAAACACATTCACTCTTCCATGTTGCCCCACTTCCAAACTTCCCGTAAGAACCTGTGTACTTACAGTTCTCCTCCCACATCACCCCTGGCACTTCACAAAGATGAGGCCCTCATGGAGACTCTGACCTCAACTTCTGGCCCTCACAAGACTTCCCAGCCTCCTGTGCCCTCTCCTGCTTCAAAGGAGCCAGGAAGGCTCAACTCCCAGGGCCCCGGACACACAGGAAAGGGGACCAGGAACCCTGAGCCTGTAGTAAACCCTGGACAAAGGTGAGTCTGGCTTCCTTAATGATGAGGTGGAATGCATATTCCCATCTAAATCATGTTTACAATTTATTGTTATAATCACTGTTTAGTTATAAGCAGCCTCTAGCACAAACCAGAGGCTTCTTTGTGAGAACTGAAGAAGGCAATCCCTCCAAGAAGATAAATTCCGAAAGGTGTCCTCCTTATAAAGAAACTACAAAAGAGAAGTGCCTCTTCCACTGGTTGACTACAAGCACTGATGGATTTCTGTCCCTTCACTGTTGTTGGGAATACCTCTGTGAAATTCACAAGCTACATAGCTGCATGCTGTGACCCACTGTGACAAATCCCATGTGTTCATTTTAAAAACAAACAAACAAAAAACTAGATGGGTTAGCCCAAGAGCCTAATACCCATGCACTGTCTTGTTCCACTGGAATTTCAAGTGAACAACTTATGAAATAAATTTTTGGTAGTTTTGAAATCCACAGAAAGCAAATGAATCAACTTTTTTTCTAGCAGATTTTCATTGATCTCATTTATGCAAGGTTGTTTAGTCTCAGTATCTCTTCAAAAAAGATAATTTTTCAAATTCCAATAATTTTATTGTGGGTCATCAATGAACACTTTTTACAATACATAACTCCTTGATGATTATCTTTTAACTAATATGCTTTTTAGACTAAGCTTTCTACATTCACTTTGCAGTTAGGTGGATGATGGAAAACATGGCAAGTGGCTTGTTTGAGGCAAAGCAGTCTCAATTGCTTTCTTAACTCACTCAAGTCCAGTGATTCATATTTCCAGCCATTCATTCATCAAACAGGTATTTTGCTGAGCACTGGGACATAAAGATATACAAAATGAGATCTCTACCCACTTATGGTTTTAGATAAAGACGTACAAAGTCATTTAAAATATATACATTTTTGCCCTGACTAGTGTGGCTCAGTTGGTTGGGTGTTGTTCTGCAAAGCAAAAGGTTGCTGCTTCAATTCCCAGTCAGAGTACATGCCTGGGTTCTGAGTTTGGTCCCTGGCTGGGGCATGTACGAGAGGCAACCGATTGGTGTTTCTCTCTCACATCAATGTTTCTCTCCCTCTGTTTCTTCCTCCCTTCCCCTCTCTCTAAAAATAAATCAATCAAATCTTTAAAAAAAGAATTATAATTTAAAAATAAAGCAAAATATACATATTTTAAACAATGTGTGCTTTGTGAAAAAGATTTTAAAGGGACTATCACATGAGTTTGTTGCTCAAGAGCTACTACACTTCATGCCTGTTTTGCGAATATTCATAATATATAAGGTTCCTTAATACATAGAATATAACACCACAACCAACTTTAGGGGTAGATTAACTTTTTAAAATACATAAGAATCATTCCATTGCATAGACTTAGTTTTTGATTTATCCTATTTTCTTTTTTTCTTCAACTAATGTATTAGCTATATTTTATATTGTTGTTCTAAGTAAAAACTTACCAAAGCCCCTAAATGTAGCTTCTATATTAAGATAGTAATAATTAAGTAAAAGTTATTTAATATCTTCATTTGAAGATTCGGTTATTGCTGAGCACTTACATCACCTGGTGTTCTTGTCACCATTCTCTACTGCCGGGTAAAGGAATGTTTTGTTCCTGGTGAATTTCCCAGTCTTATCTCTCACTCGCACGCTACCTTAGAGTGTGCTCATTGTGAGCATTGATTTTCTTTCCCCACCTAAGAGAAGACTCTGTTCAATTGTCATTGATGTTTTCTCTCCCCTTTTTCACCTCTCTTGCCCAAAGTCTTGACCATTTCCTTTACCATGGCTGTGGTCACATGACCTTATTCTGTTTTCCACCCCAGAGAAGGGCTTCCACAGTGATGCTCATTCTATGGACTCTCCTAATTTGGTAATGTTTGTTAATTATTAGACCAGCTCTTCTTTCACCTAATTTCCATTTTGAGGACCACCAAATAAACTAGTGAATATATTTTCAGGGACTATTGATCCACTCATAAACTCCACAATAATATCCTGAGCACCTATTTGTGGATAAGACTCTGTACCTGGAAGGTAGATACAAAGTTGACCAGGACCCTGAACTATCACAATCAATAGTTCACTGACTATGAATGGGAGGGACATATATATAATGTCAATATGTGATTACAACACAATGAGATCAGAAATGTAATAGAAGCTTCTACCTAACTTGCTGGAGCTCATATCTCAGAGGATACAGAAAGACCACCCAAGGACATGCTGAGGTGAACCATAAAAAATAATCAGGAGCTTTCTAGATATAGAAAAGAGGACTGGTCATTCCAGGCAAAAGCAATTGTCTGCACAAAAGCAAAAATTATGTGATCAGGGAAGCTACACTGGTGTCACATCACCAAATAGAAGAACTCTTAGCCATGCATTAAAATCATCTGGAGATATTTTTTAAATGTTGATACTTATACCCTCCTCCCAGAAATTCTAATTACACTGGTCTGGGGGTAAGGTTTGGGTCGCTCCCTATTTTTCTTTAGTTTCCTGGGGGATGCTTGCTAACAGGCAGCCAGGATTTGGACTAGAACATAAGAGTCTGCTGGAGGAAGTGGCAGAAGACGCACAGAGTGCGTCAGGACCCAGCTCCCTCAGATACGTCTGTCAGGCTAAGGGCTCCGAGTTTATTTGCAGGCACAGATCTGGGGGCTCCATCAGCACATGCTGGCATTTGGAGGGACTGGACGGAAGCTGCAGGGAGGGAGTACACTTCTGGGGCTATGGAAATGACCCAGGTGAGACAATGTAAACCTAAACTAAAGGAGTAGCAGAGGTGAGAGAGTGGAGGGCATGCATTCACCTTCTTAGAAAAATAGGTCCAAAAGATCTGGTGACTAATGACATATGATGAGTGAAGGAGAAATCCCTGTGTGGTCTCTTCCTCCTAATTCCCTGCTATTTACCCCATGACTGTCATTACACACGGCTGGTCAGTTCAATTGTTTGCCAACAGATTATTGGGATAAGATCACAGTTTTGAACCTCACACATTAAGAAGCAACTGGACAGTGGCAGGGACTGCCTTTCTAATTAAAGCCAGCTATCTTGAAACTGTGCACATACGCACACACCCTCGAAGAAACGTGAAAAGACTAGTTGGTTAGATCAGAACAAAGTAGGCAACCCTATAAAGGAGCTCCACACGTGTGTCCTGGTGATGGGAGGTGAGCAACAACACCTTCAAGCCTGAAGCACTACGTTCCATAGCCATGGAACATTACACAGGCAAACACAACAGAGTACTGAAGCAAGAAGCATTCTATGTGTTAACATTTGTTTGTTTTTGCCCTGACTCTCCTGGAAAAGTCTTTGCAACAATAGATGCATATTATGACGGTGTCGATTCTGTAGTGACAGCCTTAACGTGCAAATGTCTTCATCTGGACTTTCAGGGAAAGATAACACCATATTTCTGCTTTTTCTAAATAATTTGAGTTAGTATAAATCACTTGGAAAGTGTTCTGGATATTCACAACAATCCTTTTATCCCCGTGTACTTTTCTAGTTACACGTAGATAAGGAACTTTGTATAAACCCATTACACATATCTTCCACTTACTTATTCCAATAATGAGTCATTAATAACAGAATGTAAATATGTAAGACCCTGTAGCCATTGGCATATGTCCACAAATTTCCTTCTGTCTAATATGGATAAAGTTACAAGTGTGTATTTCTTTAAAACTCAAGTACTGAACATCATTATAAACAACTAACACTTCTTGAATACCTACCAAATGCTTAATCAATATATATTATGAGTGTTTGGCAAATTAGGCTTACAAGCTAAATGCACCAGTTTTTTTTTTTTATTCTCACCTAATGACTTTTTTTCATTGCTTTTAGAGAGAGAGAGAAAGAGGGAGAGAGAAACACTGATGTGAGAGAAACACTGAAGTGAGAGAGAAACATCGATTGGTGCCTCCTGTATGTGCCTGAACTGGGAATTGTACGTACCTAACCCAAGGATCAAAACCCACAACTTAGGTATGTGCCCTGATTGGGGATCAAACTTGCAACCTTTTGGCTATGAGGACAATGCTTCAACTGAGATACAAAACCAGGCTAAGTGCACCTGTTTTTGCAAGTAATGTTTTATTGGACCACAGCCATGTTCATTAATTTATATACTGATCTTTAGCTACTCAATACAGGAGAGCTGATGACTTGTGACAGATCATATAGCCCACAGAACCCAAAATATTACTATCTTGACTTTCACAGTAAAAGTTTGCCAAGTCTTGTACTACACTGCACTGGCCAAAAAGTTCATTTGGTTTTTTCCATAAAATGGCTTTAGTAGTATGTAGTTGTCTTTAACTTCACTCAAAACAATTTTGTTAGATTGTATTGTGACAGCTATCATATCAGTGTGCATTAAAAAATCAAAATTGGTGAATTTTTATGTAGCCATTTTAATATTGAAGATGGAAGAAAAAAGCAACATATTTGGCACATTATGATTTATTATTCCAAGAAAGGTAAAAATGCAACTGAAACACACAAACACACAAATTTGTGCAGTGTATGGAGAAGGTGCTATGACTGATGGAATGTGTCAAAAGTGGTTTGTGAGGTTTCGTGCTGGAGATTTCTCACTGGATGATGCTCCATGGTCGGGTGAACCAGTTGAAGTTGGTAGTGATCAAATCAAGACATTAATTGAGAACAATCAACATTATGCCACATGGGTGATAGCTGCCATACTCAAAATATCCAAGTCAATAAAGTTATTGGTGCAAACGAAAAATGTGTCTTTTATTTTATGGAAAAAGGTAATGGATTTTTTTTGCCAACCCAACAGTATGATCCTATCATGTATAGACAACCTCCCCTATGGTAAAAATACATGTTTATGACATCATATTGCTTTTCTTTTAGTTTCTGCTGCCTTTGCCAAAATAGAACAATTTGATTCTGTCTAAAATTGACTGAAATATCAAACATTTTTTGGGGGGATGCAGGTGGGAGGGCTGGTAATTATATTCTGAAACAAAATATATTCTAATATTAACTACATAAATTTAACTCTGCTAATGTTAAGGAACTTCATTTCTCAATCATTTTGCATTTACTCTTTTAGTTATATAATCCATGAATACTTTTCCTACTAAACAAGTCTGCTTCTAGAACCTATTGTTTACAATTTAGATGTATGCAACTGGGTGGCCAACAATAATCATCCTTCATCCAATACCAGATATATAAATTATCACTGAAGATTTGTTTGCCAAATTCTACTGTGAAATACAGCTGAAGCTAGCTATTATTGTTCCTTGTTTGGGGTTCTTCTTCTGTAAAACTGTTGCATTTTGTATTGTTTATAAATTTGTCAGAATTTCTTCCCTTTACTCCCATAAGAATTACTGCTATATGCATGAATTTCTGCCTTCAGCAAAGACTGTAACCATCTTTCACCTATTGGCCTTAGAGATTAGTGTCTGAGTGAGTGCCAGATTCTTAAGAAACTAGCTGCCAAACATGTTATCTTCCAAATAGTGAGCTCTGATCTTATCATTCCCTTTTGTAACATTCCCTGGCATTCAGGAAATTGTGCTGTGGATATTTGAATTATACAAATTTTACAGGCTTTGATTTTGATTTCCCTCAAACACTGTAATTTCCACCCTGTTTCAACAGTGTTTGGCCATCTTGAATTTAAGGTGTCTTATGCAGAAAACACGTTAATTCCATTTTGTTAAAAATAATTCTGAGAGTAAGAGTCCTTAAATAAAAAGTTTTAAAATATATAAAATGTAAAAATATACTCTATGAAATGTGAAATTTTAGATTTGTAAATATCCATGTTTGATGTCATGTCAACCAATCTGAGTTTTTTTTTTCTTCTGCTTGGATCTTCTGAAAGGAGGATGATAAATATAAAATTATCTTATAAGTAGGTCTTTAAAAGGACCTATCCATTCTCTAGGCTATGGATTTGAATGCTATATTGCAGTTTTGTAGGGGAAAATGTCAGTTTGCTCTATACTATTAGGAATAACAATACTTAGTCAAAAGAAAACAATAGCATTCAATGGAATTGGCTTTTCTTTCTCCCTTTCCATTTCTATTTGCCAAACTGCCCAGTCTGATTTTTATGTAAAACTGCAGATGTCTTCTTATTAATCAAGATTCTAATACATTCCAGATGAATAAACAACTTCAGCACTGCAGCACGTACCACTCTTCTTAAACCCAGGATTTATTAGAGTTGCCCGTTCCAAGATCCCTTAACTTAAAAAAGATGGTTTATTGTTCCTATTCCTACAGCAAGGGCCTAATAAATGCACTAAAACTATGTCTTTGTCTGTTTGCGATACAATATTCAAGGAGATTTCCAACCCTACCCTGTAACATTATCCAAATCCTCTGAAACCCTAAGTAGTTTGCTCAAACTCAATCATCCATATACAGAAATCACAGACAATCAATACAAATGCAATATGTTAGTGATGACATTAGGGAAACAATGTCCCAGAATCCTTTGCAGTGTGCAAGAGTACATTCAATATTCACTATATATTCCAAAGTGGCAGCCAAAACATAAAGCTCTAATTAAAAAGCACTCTTTGGTGAATAGCTAAATATTTTGCTTTTTAACTTCTCTTTATACAAGGAATAATTTGGGGAAAATTACCTCCACACATGGTATTGATTAGCTCAGGGCTGTGATTTCTCTGATTTCACACTGTTGATATTTCAATGGGAATTTACCATGTAATTTAACCGATCAAAATATGTTCAAGTACTGATATTTAAAAATTAAATTCCGCTCAAAAATCATTATTTTATGTATTTTTGTTTGTACCATTTTCAGGCTCAAGGAAAATAGGTCTTTCTCTATGTAATCAAAAGAAAACAGGACAGGGAAGTAATAATAAGGTCTAAAAGCACATATTATCCCAATGTATGTGGCTAATAGCTTTTGTATAACATTAGCACCCTTCTCACTGCTCCCAGTTTACTAATGTTCTTACTAATACTGGACTCCTAAGGGCGGTTCTATAAATAAGACATTTATATAGAAAACGAGGAAAAAAATGAAAGGTTATAATATTAACATACCAAACTCATTTTTAATTAAAGAAATAAAAAAGCCCAGTCTTTAGGGGGTTTGGGAAAATAAGGTAGTCAAATGAGACCAATTAACTTCATTAGCTTCTGCAAATACCTAGTTTTCTAACACATTCCTATTTTTCCATCTGCTCCACAGTTAAATGTGTCTACAAATTAACATTTTATTTATGATTCAGGTTCTGATTCATAAAAATTATGCACATATTATACAAAGGCCTATTACTTTATGGAAAAATACAGAGGACTATATTGCAACTTAGTTACCAATATATTTTTTAACAAAGCAATCTGGATCATGAAGTATCATATATTAGAAAATCAGCCACCCACCTTCCAGTCATTTCGGTGACAAAGACAAGGTATTTTCCCTGGATACATTTGAGGAAGACAGAACTGCTCCTTTCCTGTGTCCTCCTTTCTTTATTCTCATCTCATAGCAAATAGCACAGGAGTTTCTCATTCGATATCTTATAAAGTTCCCTCCACTTTGGCCTGGCATTCACATTAACCTCAAACCTTACAGGGCTTCCATAATGTGCTGGGAATGCTTTATATATGAGTTTTAAATGCTGTCCAAGTGCCTGTGTTTCCTATTGGCTTAACCAGTAAAGCAGAGCTTTCAAAATATGTTGCAAAGATAAACAAAAATCAATGTGGGTAAAAGGGTGTGTGCTGATTCCATTTTAAGTATTTATGAAAACCTTATCCCAAAGACAAACCAATTTTCTTAAACATAGTCTCTATTGCCATTCAACTGTTCTTGAACTGAGAACAACAGGCACTTTTATAACGGGACCTGGGTTATTTAAATTCACTTTAACTTCTGCAAGTAACTCTTTATCCCTTGCTGACATGCCTTTTTTATTATTTGATTATTTACAGCCGAACTTGCTCCTAAATCAAATCCATATACCTCTTATGATAACAGAAAAACACCTAGAAAGAGTCAGAAAAGAATTTTCCTTTTGAGCCCAGTAATTCAAGAAGCTGTATTTCTACAAATGACTACACTGGTCCGGGGCATAGGCCCTTTTTGACTGTGTGCCTGGGGCCCTGTGGTTCCATTCCTCAGCACTACCAAATTCTTAAGACATTACTCATCTTGAAGCAAGCCTATCATACTCAAGAGAATTTGGGGAACCAGTTGGGGTTTAACAGCATTAGACCTACCATCTTGGTAACTTATACCAATTTTACCTTCTTTATAGTAAAATTAAGTATGTTTACCTGACTACTTCACAAAATGTTAGAGTGCTCAAAGATATGCATATGTTTGTTTTTTTTAATTCTTCTTGAATGAAAAGACACCATGTATCAAGGGGGAAAGACACATTTCTGTTCAGATTTTGTGTTTCCAAAATAATATATTTGCTAATATACAATGGAGCTGTAATAAGTCAAAGTTAAATGAGATCAGCATTTTGCATACCAAAAAACTGGTTACTAAGGAATGATGGGCATAAAATTTGCACAGATCCTGTGGAGAAATACAGACATAAGCAAGAAGTCAGTATTAAGTGCATGGCATTGCACAGTATTGGCCTGGACTATACCTCCACAGGGTTCAATAGTGTATGTGTGGGGTAGCTATTTTCAAGCACCTTACACTTCTCTTTGGGTAATTTTCACACATAATATGAACTCAGATTCTGGCCTTGACTCTTCAGTGACCTTGACTGTGTGGTAGTCAAGGAATCCATTAACATGGTGTGATGCTATCACAGAGAAAAGTACAATTTTACAGCTGGAAGCAGCATCAGAGTCAACTCGTCCAGCACAGTTTTTCAGTCCAGAGGAATTAAGTTTTTTGACAAAAGTTCCAAAATAGTAACTGATGCTTTTCATTTGGGGTTCTAGGCTCATTACCTACTTCACCAGCAGACACAGACACTGGTGAGGAACTGTGGGACTACAAGGGCTCTCTGTACCACACAGCAAGCCATGCGATAAACAAAAAGAATGTAAGTACTAGTATGTATCGTACTTACTTGGTCTTAAAGACAAGAACACATACACTAGCCAGATAAACATATTTCAACCCCATTTTGATAAGACCATATTATATCAATTAGGTAGAAAAATGTCCTCTATTAGTAAAATATCAATATAGCCATGCAATCACCCAGGATCAATGCCCATACTTTGACTTTTCATCAAATTCTCACTTACCTATAGCCTAATATGTTTTAAAACCAATTAAGCTACCTCTTGGCAGATGTTAGTGGAATCGTGGCTGTGGCTGATTTACAGGGTTTTCTCCCTGATGGTCGACATTCAGGTCAAGGTACCTTCTATAAGCCCGATGGGAAGGAATGAGCGACAAAGGGTGGGGGTTCCCATTTCCCCTATGGCCTCAAGCAGCAGGTCTGAGCTTGGAGCTCTCACAGGCACCAAAGAAAGGAAGCAGCAAAATAAATGAGAACAGGCCTATTGTACATACTAGTAGCCTATTGTAAAAATAGACTTTTCCCTGAAGCTTAATTGATACCCACTGTTTTCTGCTAGGGTGATGGTAGCTTGTTTGATTACAGACCTTTGTCACTCGATTTCATCCCCACCCACTCCCTTTCTTTTCAATGTAGGCCCCTAGACTTATATAACAGAGTGGTGTCACCCCTGAGAAAAAGGTTCAAAGGAATGAACTAGCACAATGAAAACCCCAGCAAATGTTATGCAAATGCATTATGTATTAACCAGAAGTACAAATTTACTACATTATGGCAAGACTACAAAATAGCAATTTGTCTTACTCTATGTGCAATTTTAATGTATTCCAAAGCAGGAGTATTGTCTATTTCGGCTAGCCAGATCATTCAAACTTTTAAGTGCAAAGTAAATATAAAGTGTTGCATTTTTAATAATATGCAGCCATAGTTCACGCTTTTCTTGTTTTCCACCTCCAGTATGGTCCAGGAACACAAAATTACTACTTTTACTCAAGTTATCTGATCATTACACAGAGCATGAACCTGCTTGCCATTACTTTACATTTTACAATTATTGTTCCAACAGCTACTTTCACTATTCAGGAAATAACTGTGAATTTGTTAATGGGTTATGGCTCTTTATACTTTCTATACAGAGTAAAAAGGAAGGTGGAAAGTTTAACAATTTTTCCTCAAATTTGTACAAAATCAACTGCCTATCACAAAACTACCAATATGATCACTACATAAGAATATATACAGTGCTCTTGGATTCTTACTTTTGCTGACACTTTAGTAACTGAATGCATCTTTCTCTATACCTTTTCCCTGCCAGTTGATTTCTCATATATAGCAAGTAAATATTAATCTATATAAATCATTCATAGTTTTTAATTCTTACCTGAGGACATTTTTTCATTGCTTCTGGAGAGACAGGAAGGGAGGGAGGGAAACACCGATGCAAGAGAGAAGCATGGACTGGCCACCTCCTGCATGCACCCAGACCAGGGGTAGAATCTACAACCCAGGTATGTGCCTGACTGGAATCAAACACACAACCTTTTGGTTACGGGATGAGGCTCCAACCAACTGAGCCACAACTGGCCAGGTAAATCATTCACATTTAATACTAGGAAACATTTCCTCTATTCATTGCCTTATTCAACAAACATCCACTGAGTGCCAATTAACTACGAGGTACTATACATGCTCAGAAGATACAAAGATGAAAATGACCCAGTCCTGCCCTCGCCCATGTGACTCAGTTGGTTGGAGTATCATCCTGTAAACAAAAAGGCCATGGGTTCAATTCACGGTCAGGGCACATGCCTAGGTTGTGGGTTCAGTCCTCGGTCAGAGGCAACCAATCAATGTTTCCTTCTCACATTGATATTCTCTTCCTTTCTCTCTCCCTCCCTTCATCTATCTCTAAAATCAGTGAGCATGTCCTCTGGGTGAGGATAAAAATAGTATATTAAAAAGGACTCAACCCTCACTCTCCAGGCTCATAATGTAGCATAAGCTCAAAATTCAGCAGAGTTAACCATGTGATCCAGCATATACTCAAACTGAAAGCAAGGTCTCAAAAAGAGCACACCCATGTTCAACTCAGTATTATTCACAATATTCAAGAGTTGGAACCAACCTAAATGTCCATTGCTAGATGAATGAAGGAATGAATGAATTTAAAAAACTGTGGTGTACTCATATAGTGGAGTATTAGTAAGCATTTTAAAAGGAAGAAATCCTGTTGTATGCTATAACATGAATGAACCTTGAAAACATTATGGCAAGTGAAATGAGTGAGTCACAAAAGCACAAATACTGTATGATTCCACTTATGTGAGGTATCCAGAGCAGTCAAATCCATAGACACAGAGAGTTGAAGGGTGGCTGACAAAGGGACAAGGGAAGGAGTGAATGGGAGGTTAGTGTTCAATGATTATTAAGTTTCAGTGTTACAAGACAAAGAGTTCTGGAGGAGAGATCAGTAATACAACAATGTGAATGTATTTAAAACCAAACTGACCTGAACACTTAAAAATGGCCAAGAGGGTAAAATTTTATGTTATGTATACTTTGCCACCATTAAAAAAATTTTTAATTTAGCAGAGTTCAGAAAAACATTTATTTGCAACTATGATGCAAGGAAATTTTTAAGTGCCTTAAAAGAAGTGCAGTGGAGATTCAAAGGGAAAGATCATGTCAGGTTGGGGGGGCGGGGGGGCAGCTTAATTCAAAATGGAGCATTTCAGATGGGCCTGTGACAGAAGTAGAGTTTCTGAATCTACCCTTGAGACATGAAGGGCTGAAAAGAGGCTCCCCACAGGGGCAATGTGCAAGAGAAGAATACAAGGGCCAGATGATACTGAAAAGGCTTTTACTCTGCAGTCCTTTGTGAGGAAATGGGGCAATCCAAGGAAAAATGACAAGAGCAGAGGTAGGAAGGAGAACAGTGCTGGGCAGAAAATATACGAGGTCTGTCCGGAAAAAGTCCAGCCACTGTTATTATAATGAGAACAGTTTGCTCGACATCGAAGTAACCTGGCAGTCAAGGAGAGTGGCCTGGAATGTGCATGTGTGAACAATGATGACTTCCCAGTACTAGTCAGTGGGGGTGGTAGATGCCACTGAATGAGCACATGTACTGTGTGGCCATCACATGCAAGATGACTGAGTATAGCAACAAAAATACATCAAATTTTCCATTAAGTTTGGACATTCCTCCACAGAAACTATTCAGATCATTCAGAAGGTCACAGCTATGGGCATCTGGTGACTGGCAGCTTCATAAGGAAAATGCACTTGCTCATGCATCATATCTCACCCAGGTGACCCAGCCCCCTCACAGCCCAGATTTGGTGCCCTGTGACTTCTGGCTTTTCCCAAAACTAAAATCACCTTTCAAAGGGAAGAGATTTCAGACCATTGATGTGACTCAGGAAAATATGAGGTGGCAGCTGATGGCAATTGTAAAAACTGTGTGAGGTGCCAAGATGCCTACTTTGAAGGGGACTGAGGAATCATTGTCTTGTGTACAATGTTTCTTGTATCTTGTATCTCCCTTAATAAATGTCTCTATTTTTCATATTTCATGGCTGGATACCTTCTGGACAGCCCTTGTAAATGTGAGTGTGGCTGAAGAAAGAGAACTGAGTTCACAGAGAGCAGAATAAAGTAGAGTCTCTGAGCAAGATAGGTGGTCGCATGGTCCACAAACACTAAGCATGACACTGGGATGCAATCAGAAGGCCATGGAAAAGGCGGAGGGAAAGCCATGGAAATGAAGCTAGAGAGGAAGGTTACAATCAATTATTGGGTGGGTTAGAGGGATGGGTAGAGTACTTGTCAGAGTAAAGGTGTCAGAATCATTGTTTTATTGATTATAATTCCTAAAACAATATATATTGTTTTAGGAATTTCTGTTGCCTTGAAAAAAATAGAAATGATAATTAGTTTAAGTACCATCTAAGTTCTTTCTTTTTTAAAAAAAGATTTTATTTATTTTTAGAGAGGGAAGGAAGGGAGAAAGAGAGAAAGAGAAACATCAATGTGCGGTTGCTGGGGGCCGTGGCCTGCAACCCTGGCATGTGCCCTGACTGGGAATCGAACCTGCGACACTTTGGTTCGCAGCCCGCGCTCAATCCACTGAGCTACGCCAGTCAGGACCATCTAAGTTCTTTCATTCAGCTCAAATCTTATGATACTTAAAAAGATCTATTTAGAAAAGAGCATTTAGTTGATCTCCATTTCAGCCCATTGCTCATGATGGGCCTTTGAGCTCTACGTGGTCATCAAGGCATGAGTGAGTTTCAGCAGGAAGACCTCTGAACAACCAGAAGAGGATGCCTCTGCTCTAACAGCACATCTGCCTGTAGCTTCCTATGTGATTTTCAACCTGCCACTCACCATTCACACCTTAGTTTTCCATTTTTGATAAATTTATTATAAAAGGGACAGGATTTATATACTGTTCTCTGGCTAGGAAGTTCTAAAATTCTATGACCATCTCCAAGTGGAGGGCCAGTTACCTGAGTCAGAAATTCATTCGCAGTGGTATTTCCTCTTTTCTTTGAACCCCCAAAGCCAAAGTTTCCTAAAAAATTATGACATCCTGACCTAACAGTAGTTATGGCACCTCCTCTTCCCTAAAAAACACTTTCCAACCTGTCAGACATGCTAGTAGATAGATGATCAAATGTTAGTAATATTTCAAAACTCTTTTTATCTCTTCTAATCAGAAAAGCCAGACCCATGTTTCTAGAGTTGTGGCTTTAGAGATTTAGAAAGAGGTCCATATTCCATTATCACTATGAATGAAGTGCATTAAACGTCCCAGTTTCTTTCAAATTTAGTTTTCTTGGTTTTTAATATTTTGGATAGACTGACAGAACATCAGAGGTACAGACATGCATACACACACACAGACACACACTGACCCCCCCACACACGCACACCTTCACATTTAAAACCTAAGAATTTCTTTTGGTTTATTTGCCCCTTGGGGCTATCCCTGTAGTATTCCCCTCTATATGTACAGATTATCAATTAAATAAAGACAACTATACATTACATTCATTACCATACGAGGCACTCTCATAATCGGTAAGAATAATAAGACAGGGTGGGACACAAGTAGGTTTACCGTCGGGACTATGCAAAACTCAGCTTATTCTTATATTATGATTTATTAATTATTGTATTATATTCTATACAATACAACTGCAAGCCAATTTTTCTCCACCCTGCATCAAAGGGTATATCATGTCTTCCTGTTCATTAGTTTCTTTGTTTTCTCAAAAAGTCATTTACTTTGTTTCCCATTAAGTAGCTGTTATTGATGATAAGGTTTGGATAATACCATGGGAGAACTGCCTTTATTATGGCAAAAAAAGCATTCTTAGGATATACCCACAGACTGATACAAAATGTACAGCTTGCCCAACATGAATTACAGTGATAGGGTTTGGCCCAAAGGGAGCTATGACAACTCTCTACAAGTAACTGAAAGGTGCAAATGGCACAAGGAGGGAAAAGAATTATTTAAGGAGGTCTGAGGTGTATGTGTAGAGGGATTAAATTAAGCAAAGGGAAATTCAGGTTTTCTATCAAGAAAAAAATCCTAATGGCAATACGTTAAAGGAGTAACTTCTCAAGAAATGTGTTGGAAGCCACAATGCTGGAGGAAATTGCAACTGTAAGTGAAACAACAATGAAAACGGACCATAAGGAGGAATTCTACACCTGCCAGAGAAGAGTTTGTTGACCCACCAGCTTTTCAATCTTCTGTTTCTATAGCCCTATGGATTCTTTGGAAGAAAACAGAGATTTCAGACCAAGAATTACACTATCAGAAATGATACTGGAGATATGTGCTCTCTTTATTTACCAAAGAAGACCACCTGTGTGCACCTCCCAGGGATGGCCTGCCCATCTACTATAGTAAAGCAAGTGAAAACATTCTGCGAACATCAAGTACTGTTTAGGTATAAAATATAATAATAATAATAGCAGTTATCATTTACTAATTACAGTATGACAGGCACCCTGCTACATGCTTTACATATGTCAAATCATTTATGCTTCACAAAAACCCATGAGGTTTTAGAGATGAGGAAACTGAGACTTAGTATGTGCCTAAGTGTCAGCAGGTAGTGAAAAATCTGAACATGCACAATTTGAGTCCAGCTCCTGAGCTCTCTGTTCCTGAGCAATTATCAACAAGGCAGTCAGGAAAGCACACACTGAAAGGGGAGCCAGTCTTTTCCTTGCTCCCCCCCAGCCTGGGGGGACCGTGAGGGAGCCTGAAAGGCAGGTTACTCCTCCCCAGGAGTGGGATTAAACCATGAGCTTCTTTGAAATTGTCTCACTCCAGCTACAGGTCTCAGCCAAGTTTGTTACTGTAATTTAGCAGAAAAGAAACTTTTGAAGCAATGCTTTGATTCAATTCTTGTGACCCTTGTGAAATAAACCTTCTTAAGACTGAGTTATGGTATCAATTTGCTTCAATTCAACAAATGTGTATACTCTTATGTACTCAAGGGGCTCATACCTAGCGGGGGATCAGATCAGGTCTTCCCCAAAGTATGTGAAAAGGGCATTCTGGGCACAAACTTGCAGAAGCAGAGATAAGGACAGGGCTGAAGAGTAGAGAGGAAAACAAAGACAAAGAAATGGAGGGCACAGGCAGGGGTCCAGGCAAACTAGGATGAAGACAATTCATTCCTTCCACAGGTGTGCAGAGACTTGTTGAGTGCCTACTACTATGAGAATGTACAGCAGTCAGTGGTATTTCAGACTTGATGGAGCTTACAGCATAGTCAAAAGACAGGTATTACAAATAGATGTTCTGAGAGAATGTGACAGTGGACGTACCTACACATTGGCACCTCAAGGAAGAAAAACCTTTCATCTAGGAGGGAGATGAGGCAAGGAGGGGACTGAGTCAAACAGAAAGCATGGGGACAAGCTGGACAAGAGAGGTATTTGGTCAATTTGAGGAACTGAGCAAGTGGGGTTGGGCAGAGTGAATGAGGCGGAAGGTGGGGTGGTAAGGGCTGAAAAACTCAGCACAAGCAACTTGAACCAGAAGTGTAGGCACGGAAAGCACTTTGAAGTTCATTCGGAGGACCTTGGGAAACTACTGAAAGCTTTTTGAGCATGAACTGCTTTGGATCAGAGACAATAAAATGCAACTGTTAATGCCAAGGTCTTCTGAGTCTGACACATATCTTGGGTTCGAATACCAACTCTGTCACATCTTTACTATGTGATCATGTTAGATAAATGTAACACATAGATAAAATGGTAAAGTAAAACAAAGTCAACACCAACCTCTCATAAGGCTGGCTGGTAGGATTAAGTAACTAATGGTAGTTAAGTGTTCCATGCACGTGGGGGCATGTCGTCGGCATCAAGGACAGGTAGCATCATGAGGGGGCTGTTCAATACGGAGGGCAAAGAGCATGCAACGTGGAAGACTACACAAGTTACCCAAACTCTTCCTCAGAACCTCAGTATCTTCATCTGAAAAAAAAATGTGTTTCAACCTCATGAGTTGCTTTTGAAAAAGCATGGAGAAAATATAACATAATATGCCTAGCATGTAGTAAGTTCTCAGTAAATTATAACTATTATGACTATTGCTAAGAATCGATGACAAAATGTTATACTTTTCATCATGTTTCTCAGAAAAAGAACTGGATTCCCTACACTTTATCATTACAGCTATGCCATATAAATATATATTTACTGTCACTCTTGAATGTTTAGAATATTTTCCCAACATTATGTTATCTCTCCAGTGTTCCAAATCCCATGAGATTCACAGGTATAAATAAAATTATGGAGGTACAGGGAGAGTAAAAGTACATGAGGAGTATAGGAAGGAAACTACAAGTCACCAGAATTCAACTGAAACGTTAACTGTTGCTTTATAAATAACACATATATTTTTCATTACTAAGGCACAATCGCAACAGAGTGAGATACAGAAAGCTAGAAGGAAGCTTCTTCCTCTGCTTTCACCCCTCAGCAGGGCAGCTGGTATGGTATGAATGAGAGGGTCAGAAAGGAAGTTTGAATCTCTTGAAACCCATGTCCAGAATCATCATGAGCTTGGTCCAAAACCCCTGGCATCACAGCACCTCCAGTTACTTGCAAAAGACCAACTGTAGGGCAAGGAATTTAATATACTTTTTAAACTACTATATACTTTGGCTGTTTGATAGCAGGAGTGCAATGATGAGCTTAAAGCTCAGTGCACAAACTCTGTTTTGAACTGCTTCTTCCTTTTTTTTCGCAAGAGTACCCTGTATCCTGGGCAGTTAATGAGACTGATTCCCTGCTCAGTTTAATTTTAGACTATTTGCTGTCCTTGTCACATAATATTCTTAGCACATGGAAGGGGTCTAGTGAGGGTTTGCCTTCCATTGAATGACTCCATCACCCGATTTCTCTAGTCACAACATGTAAGTTACTTCTATATTTATGGATAGTAAGGAAGAAAAAAAAAGGCAAAAGAATGTATTTGATCTGCTCCTCCACCTCTTCCTCCTTTTTAAATTTATTTTTTAACTTTCCCATTACAATTGATGTATAATATAATGTTAATTTCAGGTGTGCAACTCAGTGATTAGACATTTATGTAACTTATGAAGTGGTCATCCCAATAAATCTAGTACCCATCTGACATTATACACAGTTATTACAGTACTATTGACTATGTTCCCTGTGCCACACTTTACATCCCCCTATGACTATTCTATTAACTACCAATTAATACTTCTTAATCCCTTCACTTTTTCCCCCATCCCCTCAACCCCCATCCAATCTGGCAACCATCAAAATGTTCTCTGTATCTGTGAGTCTGTTTCTGGTCTGCCTGTTTGTGTTTACTGTTTTTTAGATATAAGTAAGATGATGCGAAATTTGTCTTTGTCTGTCCCACTTATTTCACTCAACACAATACCCTCCAGGTCCATCCACATTGTTGCCAATGGCAAGATTTCATTTTTTTATGGCTGAGTCACATTCCATCGTATATATACAACACTTCTTTATCCACTCATCTATTGGTAGACATTTAGGTTGCTTTCATACCTTTGCTTTTATAAATAATGCTGCAGTGAACACAAGGATTATGTCTTTTTGATTTGAGTGTTTTGGATTTCTTCATATAAATATCCAGGCATGGAATTGCTAGGTCCTTCTTTGTCTCTTGTTAGAGCCTTACTTTTAAAATCACTTTTGCCTGGTATAAGTATCACTACCCCATTTTTTTGTTTGTTTGTTACCATTTTCATGAAATATCTGTTTTCATCCCTTTACTTCCATTCTGTGTGTGTCCTTCCATCTAAAGTGAGTAGACAGCATAGGTAAGACTCTTGATTTTTTTATTCCTTCATCCACCGTATGGTCCTTTGACTGAAGCTTTTTTTAAAAGATTTTATTTATTTATTTTTAGAGAGGGAAGGGAGGGAGAAAGAGATATAGAGAGAAACATCAATGTACGGTTGCTGGGGATCATAGCCTGCAACCCAGGCATGTACCTTGACTGGGAATCAAACCTGTGACACTTCGGTTCGCAGCCCACGCTCAATCCACTGAGCTACGCCAGCCAGGGCTAACTAAGCTTTTAATCCATTTGAATTTAAAGTAATTGTAGATAGTTATGTATTTATTGCCATTTTATTATTTGTATTTTTATCTTTTTTCCACTTCTTCTCCTTAAAGAAGACACTTGAACATTTCTTGAAATACAGGTTTGGTGGTAATGAACTCTGTTAGTTTTTTATTTTCTGGGAAACTCTTTATCTGTCCTTGGATTCCAAACAATAGCTTCGCTGACTAGAGTGATCTTGGTTGTAGGTCCTTGCTTTTCATCACTTTGAATATTTCATGCCAATCCCTGCTGGCCTGCAAAGTTTCTGTTAAGAAATCAGCTGACAGTCTTAATGGAAGCACCTTTGTGGGTAACTAACTGTCTTTCTTGCTACTTTGAAGATTTCATCTTTGTCTTTAACCTTTGGCATTTTAATTGTGGTATGTCTTATTGTGGGCCTCTTTGGATTCATCTTGTTTGGGACTCTCTGAGCTCCTGGACTTGTATATATTTTTCTTTCAACAGGTTAGGGAAATTTTTCATCATTATTTCTTCAAATAAGTTTTCAGTTCCTTGTTTTCTCTCTTCTCCTTCTGGTACCCCCAATGATGTGAATGTTCGTATGCTTGAAGTTGTCCCAGAGGCTCCTATAGTATCCTGTTTTTGGATTTTTTTTCCTATTCTGATTCGGGCTTCCTTATCTTAGAAATCATTGATTTGGTCCTCTGCTTCACTTATCTACTCTACTGTTGATTTCCTTTAGTGAATTCTTTTCTGACTGGTTCTTTTTTATGTGTTCTACCTCAATTTTTATGTGTCCTATCTCTTTTTTTTGCTGAAATTCTGTTACTTTATTCTTCCCCTAAGTTCACTGAGCATCCTTATAACCAACGTTTTGAAATCTCCATTTTGTTTAGTTCTTTTTCTAAAGTTTTGTTCTGTTCTTTCATTTAGGACTTATTCCTTTGTTTCCCCATTTTGGTTTGCCTCTCTGGTTTGTTTCTATGTATTACAATAGGGGTGTCCAACCTGTGATCCATGGCCGCATCCAGGCCAGGATGGCTATGAATGCAGCCCAACACAAAATCATAAATTTACTTAAAACATTATGAGATTTTTTGTGTGTGTGATTACATGTCACAATGTATTTAATGTGTAGCCCAAGACAACTCTTCTTCTTCCAGCATGACTCAGAGACTCAAATGTTTGGACACCTCTGATTAGACAGAGCTACTATGTCTCCCAGTCTTGCTGAATGCCCTTATGTAGTTGGTGTCCTGTAGGTGCAGCCTCCTGAGTCACCTGAGCTTGGCACTCCAGGTGCATCCCTCATGTGGGCTGTGTGCACCTCCCTGTTGAAGTTGAGCCTTGATTGCTACTGGCATGTCAATGCGAGGGATATGGCCCCAAGATGATCAGCTGGGATGACTGGCCATGACTGCAGCAGAGGATCTGCTCTGAAGTGGCTGACTCACAGAGCAGTATTCACTTCAGTGGGACTCTTATGTCCAGTGAGTCTTCCCCTTGAGTGGTTCACTCATGGAGGTGGTTGAGTGGTGCTTCGGCATGGTCTGCAACTGTCCACCAGGTGCACTGGCTCTTGGACTTCACAGGAGGTACAGGCCAAGGTCAGCCACTTCCTGTGCCCTGCTCAGGGCCACCTGGCATGAGCTATAAAGTGATCTGCAGATGGCTGCTACTTGTGCTGGGACAAGAGGTACCCAGGAAAGGTCAAGCAGTGAATCAAGGCTGGCTGCTGCTATTGCCAACCTGGGGCTAATTAGCAAGAGGCATGGGGCACACCAAGGCCAGATGCTGCTTGTTTGATGTATTTTAGGAAAGTCCCCTGCATGGGCCAAGAGAGGCCTCTTATATGAAAAAAAAAACACATTGTAAATGGCTTGGAAGGGCCCCAAAATGGGTGGGGTCTTAGGGAATCACTAGGACAGAATAAACAGTGTTATCCAGTTTGATGGAGACTCAGACATGGCCCCGCTGGCCAACTGTGTAGGGGAAGGGCTCAGCGAAGGAACAAAGGCCTCTGCTAACACTCCTGTCTTGGAAAAAGCTGTCCCTCCAGTGTTCATCTTGAAGCCAGACAATTCAGTTCCTCCTCCTATGTCTCTGGTGCCTGTCAAGCTGCTACTCCAGCCTGGGGCTCAGAGAAAATAAGTACATGTCTATTCCCTCTAAAAGGAATGCCTGGGACTCCAGAAGCCCTCTATCTCTCTCAGTCACAATCCCCACTCTTCTTCACAGCCAGAAGTTATGAGGACTTCCTCTCTTGGTGCTGGAACCCTGGGCTGTGAGCTTGGTGCGGGACTTGGACCCCTCATTCTTCACAGGCAACCTTCACAGGTGACATATCCCTCCCAATTTTTAACTGCCACACATGGGTATGGGACGAGCTCATTCTGCGTTTCTGCCCCTCCTACCAGTCTCAAGGTAGCTTCTTCCGTATATTCTTAGTTATAGAACTTGCCTTCAGCTAAATTTCAGGCAGTTTTACATGATGTTGTTCTGTATTTTAGTTGTAATTATAATGTGGTTGTGGGAAGGTGTGAGTACTGCATTTACCTACACCGCCATCTTAACTGGAAGCTCCTGCCCTCTTTGGTCTTTTCTCTCCCTCCTTCTCCCAGTTTCTTCTATTCTCTCTCTTTCTCTGTGTTTTACAGTTTTTAAAAATCACTCAACAAAGAGATCAAGTTGATGTTATCCAGTCTGGGCTCTATAAACTTGTCTCAGTGGAATGTTCTTCCAGGAACCAGCTCTGCTGAAAGTCCTTTATATGTGAGCCATACCCAGATTCTGACCACAGCTTATTACCAACCTGTTTTGCTGAAGGCTCCAGCATTTTACCTCACTAGCACTAAAGAAAAGGAGCCAGGCTTTTTCAAACAAACAGAGCAAGGACCAAACATCCCCAAACTCTTAAGTTTTTACTAGGGTTATAAAACCCTTAGTAAAATAAACAATCAATTAAGAGATAGTAGCACAATGGACAATAGCTTTTGCCTTATAAAGAACAGACAGTACAAGAAGTCCCTATATAGCACATGTAAACAACCACTGTGTCCACCTGTTTTTCTCTACTCCACCCTCCATATCACAGGGGTTTCCACACCCCTTCCAAAAGACCTCCTCTGAAAACATAGCTGAGAATTACAGAGAACGTGTAAGCTCGGAGATAAAATGGAATTTTTTTTTTTAGAAAACAGTAACAGCTTAAGGCAGATGCCTTTCATTGGTCTTACACATTCCTGTAATATAGCACTTTTATAGGGACTCCTGCATGCCAAAACATCTTTCCTCACAATACCAGAATGATTTTTTTTATACTTTGTTATATTTCTCAAAGGCCACCAATTAGTTTACTGAAAAAGCAGAACTTTTCTTTAGAAAATACAAAAACAGCTGGGTTAAATCACAAAGAGATACCACTACACACCTATTAGAATGGCCGAAATCAAGAACACTGACACCACGAAAGGCTGGCGAGCACGTGAGGCCCCAGGAATCCCTACTCATTATGGGTGGGAATGAAGAAGGTAGTCACTTTGGAAGGCAGTTGGGCAGTTTCTTACAAAACTGAAGATACTCTTACCACATGACCTAGCAATCATGTTCCTTGGCATTTACCCAAAAGGAGTTGAAAATCTATGTCTACACAAAAACCTGCCTGTGGATATTTATAGCAGTTTTACTCGTAATTGCCAAAAACTTGGGAGCAACCAAGATGTCCTAGTAGGTGAATGAATAAATAAACTGTAGTAAATCCAGAGAACGGAATTAGCGCTAAAATGAAATGAGCTGTCATGAAAAGACATGGAGGAACCTAAACACGTATTACTAAGTGAAAGAAGCCAGTCTGAAAAGTCTGTGTCATATGATGCCAACTCTCTGACATTCTTGAAAAGACAAAACTATGGAGGCAGTAAAAAGATCAGTGGCTGCTAGGGGTTGGGAGTGGGTGTTAGGGAGGAAGAAGTGGAGCAGAGAAGGTTTTTAGGACAGTAAAAATACTCTGTATGAAACCATCATGATGAAGTATACATTCCCAAACCCAAGAGTGAACTGCAGTGTGAACTAGAGACTAGGTGATTATGATGTCAGTGTAGGTTCACTAGTTGTAACAAATGGACCACTATGACTGTATGGAGACAGAGCATATATGGAAAATCTCTGTACCCTCTCCTCAATTCTCTTGTGAACCTAAAGGTTTCTTAAAAAAAAAATAAAACCCTAAGTTTAAAAAAAACCATCTGGGAAGGTTAAGACCACACTGGCCATTCACACCTTAGCATCGAGTTGTTCCTATTAGCAGTTCATTTGTTATTTGACAAATACTTATTGAATATATACAATAATCAGAGAAAAACATGATCTCTGCCACCATGTAGCTCATGGTTTAAAAGAAAGCAATAAATAAGTTAATCAAAATAATAAAGAGGTAAATTTTTTGATATGCTAAATAATCAAAAGGTGAAATAGGACCAGATTTTTAATGCTTGCTAAAATGAACCACACTGAAGGAAAAGAAATTTTTTCTGGGGCACAGGATTAAGTATAAGAAAGGACTGCTTGAGCCTGTACAGTAAGGGATGATTTAAAGACTATTCCAAAGTGGGGTTAGGGTGGCTTAAGCACCTGATATACCCAGAAACCTATCTACAGAGAGAATTAGGAAGTGAAAGGAGTTGAGGAGGGAGCCAAGAGACTGCCAAGAAGGAGGCTTTGTCTATTTCAGACTTTTTCTGAACATCAACCTGAATACTTCTGGTGACTAATTGTGAAATGGGGAGGAAGAGGGGTAGTGGAGGGAGATGGCAGTGTTAGAAGTTGCAGTGAATTATCTCTTCTGTTTTGGGCAATTCTCAAGGTACTACTAGTTAGGCACTATTTTAGATTATAAGAATATCTTATCATAAATGTCAAGTCTCTTAAAACCAAGGTAGGAATGGGTCTCATTAAACCCCAGGCCAAAAGTGTATAAATAAATTCAGAATTAGAAGGTAGCTTTGATATTTAAATTTAGTTCCCAGTGCCCAATACATGGAGAACATTAATCCATCCTTCAAACTATTGTTTTTTACAATGATCAAATTATAATATCATATCATAACAATATCAGTCATTCCAATGGATAAGAAAAATTTAGGTTAACAATTTTCTTATCCTATCTACAAAACTGACTGAACAGGTTATTAGAATTTTTACTAGCATCTGCAAGCCAAGTAAAGAGATCGTAGAAGAAACCAAATCTATCAACACCTTGATCCTGAACTTCTAGACTCTGTAACTTGAGAAAATAAATTTCTGTTCTTTAAGCCACACACACACACACACGAATTTTTATTAGAATATAAAACTAGCTCTGATACTATAATTAAAGAATTAAAATACTTTTCATGTAATAAAATGTTTTAATATCTAACATGTTTTACTCTTTCCAGGTAGATGCCATTTTTAAAAAAGTATTGGTACTCTCATCATTATTAAATGTATTAAATGTATTAGATGTATTAAAATCAGACACTTGAGCCCTGACCAGTATGGCTCAGATGGTTGGGCATCACACCACAAAGTGACCCGTTTGTGCTGGTGTGATTCTCCATCAGGGCATGTGCCTAGGTTGTGACATCAGCTCCAGTCAGAGTGCATATGAGAGGCAACCCATCAATATTTCTCTCATACATTGATTTTTGTCCCCTCTCTTTCTCCCTCCCTTCCCCTCTCTCTAAAAATAAATAAATAAATAATTTAAAAAATAGAAACTTGGTTCAAGCAGTTTTCAACTTTCTAAACTCTTTGGGTTTCAACTACTCTGTATTATGAAGCAAATACAACCTAATTTGTAAAGCAATGAGGACTAAATAAGGAGTTAGGATATTTATCACTGCTGCTTTTACTCTGCCATTTTTTTCAGTGTTTTGAACCTGAGAATACTGAGAACATTTTAAACAATGATGTTAATAATGATTGCTTTTTATCACTAAAGAATTTTGAGAAGTGAACACAACTGAGTTTATTAGATTCCTTCATAAGTTTCTCATACCACACAAACTCTTCTTTGTTTTCCATTTTCATTCCTATTTTACTATAATTATTTTAACTAGAATGAACTCATTTTTATGAAAACTGCATAATGATAATTTTATTCATTTATCAGTTTTTATCTGTATCATGTTAACATATTGTAGGTTTTATTTTAAGATCAATATTCCTACCAAGTTCAATTCTTCTGGTTTAAATTTTGAAAAACCACATTTAGTCAAGCAGATCTCAATTTAATTCAAAAGCAATTTTATGGAGGGCCATTTACACCATTATGAGGTTTATTCTTATGTTGATTATTTTTTCAGTTAATTTTCATTATTAATTAAATAAAAGCATGAAAGTTCTATTTATTTGTTATCTAAATCAAGGAACTATGGTTAGATATTTTGTGAGACAAAGAGTGAAAAGAAAAATGGGGAGAAGCAAAAGAGAAGAAGCTGAGAGAAGGAAAAAATGAAGGAGAAGAGAGAAATATGGGCACAATTAAAATGAAGAAAATACAGAAAGGAAAATAGATTGTAACAGAAAGAAAGAGCCCTGGTTGGTGTGGCTCAGTAGACTGAGCTCTGCCTATGAAACAAAGGGTTGCTGGTTTGATTCCCAGTCAGGCCACATGCCTGGGTTGCAGGCCAGGTCCCCAGTAGGGGGCACATGAGAGGCAACTACACTTTGATGTTTCTCTCCATCTCTTTCTCCTTCCCTTCCCCTCTCTCTAAAAATAAAAAATAAAAAATCTTAAAAAAAGAAAGAAAAAAGGAGAGGAAGCAAAGAGTCTAAAGGGAGTACCTTCCTCTCAATTCTGCTGTGAGTCTCAAACTGCTCTAACATAAATAAATAGATGGACAGATAAAAAGGTAAATTAAAAAATAAAGTGTGCAAAGTCACAGCAGATTTCTGGGGAATTACGTAATAGAGGCCAAGTGTCATCAGGGTTCAAAATAAACAGTTTCACTGAGACTGATTTATATCAGGATTATTATTATTAGTATCAGGTTTTAATAGGTTGTCTTGCAAAACTGTGTTGGTAAGCCTACAGTTATCCATAATACACATTTTTTAAAAAATTATAGAACAAAAATCTAAATTTCAGTGAGTTTCCAGCACCATCTTCATTTCCTCATTTCATATACACACAAAAGCACATGCACACACATGCAAAGGCAACTGAACTCCTCATTCTCATCTTCAAAATACTGGTTTCATTCTCATCTTCAAAATACTGGTTCAGGTGCTTACTCTCGGAACAATACATGTGGAGAGGAGCGGCCAAAAGACAAGAAGAAGGAAGAGGATAATTAAGTATTTACCTCTCCCTTTCCTGGTCTCAGGACTGGCTCTAGGTAGATTTCATAATAATAATGTTATCATGTACTTTCTCACTTTCTTTCCTGAACTTACTGTTACCTGGTTTTTCTCTACTCGTAACAGCAGAATGCTCATACTATCCCTAAGACACCTGTCTAAGACACTCAATCCAGACCCAGGTGTATTCAGACACCTAGTGTCCTACAGATCAATCTTCTCATCCATCAGACCTTCCCGTTCACATGTTCAGTCCCCTCAATACAACTGATCTCCAGCTTTGAAAGGAAAGCAATCTGATTAAATCAATTTCCACTGATTTGTAAATGACTGAGAGCAATTTAGCCCTCTCAAAGGCACTTTAAAAATACCATGAATCTTAATAATGTTTAAATCCCTATAACATGTTTAAAAGATTAAGGAGTAAGAAAAGGAATTTTGACAGGTAGCCACAATGTAAGCAAACTAGCCCAACTGGGAAGCTTCCCCTACTGCTGTCCAGTTCCAGCTGCTCAGATCACACTTTGTTTATAATGATGAATGTTAGCAGAGGTAACAGTAGGGCCCCTGTGATTTGTAGTGAAATGGACATATGTAGCTATTTGGGGTGAAGCCTGGTACAGGAGTTAAGACCACAGAGTCTGGAAGCATGTTGCCCACGTTCAAATTCCAGTTTCATCATTCACCATTTACATGACTTTGGATAAGTTACTCAACCTCTCCATTCCACATCTTCCCCATCTGTAAAATGGGAATAATTAATGATAGTAACAATAACAATAATAATCACCTAAATCAGGTTGTTATAAAAGTGTGCATTGTTCTTACAAAAAAAAAACATGGAACATAAAGAACACTATGCAAATATTTGCTACAACTGCTTAGTACAGATGGATTGTTCACAGGCCATAAAAATTTTAAATTAGGTTAAGGCTGCTTGATTTAATTTTTTAAAGTTTCAATCACAATGGTACATCTTGTAGAGGCATTATTGTCAGAAGTCTGCCGTCTATTCATAATGGCTAATTTGGTGCTGGGTTAATTATAGTTCCATATTATTTATAATAAAAGTGATAAAAAATATTAGTTAGAACCACAGAACTTCAGAGCAGAAAGATCCCTCATACTTCAAAAGTGTCATTCCACAAATAAGTAAATTGAGGGCCAAAAAGATTAAGTAACTCAAACAAGCTCAGAGGTAGAGGTGAGAAATCCGAATGTGGAATTTACATCTCGATACTCCCTGCCTGTTTTCACTTCCGAAGAGGGAGGGAAGAACCTTCATCCATGATGCAGATAACTGGATGCTCTTTGGCTCCTGAAGCATGACTACAAAAGTTACCGATGTATAGTGAAGACATCCCTTCACTGTTAAAGGATTCGTTTGTGTGTGAAATACCAAAGAACCAGTAAACCCACAAGAAATCCTGCAGTAGGGTCCACGGTCGCAGTGGTCACTTCAGTGAGGGTTAAGAGAAGCTGGGGACACCCTCCTATATAGATGCTGCATGACCAAAGAGCAGTCTCTCGTGACTTCTGCAATCTGTTCCCCAAACCTCTGGGAGCCAGCTGATTCTACTGTGCTGTCATCTAACCATATAAAATCAAAACTATGACCATATGGTTGAAGACAATTAAACGCGTGGCATTTAGTAATGGTTTGTGGCACATGAATCAAATTTCACTGATAAAATATTTTTCAAAGATGACATATTATTGAAAAATGGAGATTCTGCCACCGCAATGAGAGGAGGGACAGTCTCAATGGGAGGAAAATGTAACAAAGTTCAACACAGCTGAATCTACTTATATTTATGATACAGTTGTGGGCAGGTACTTTGGAATAATGAAGAAATACTTGCATACCACCACACACTGAATGCAGAATTCTTGAGGCATTCTTCAGACTTGTTTTCAAAATGAAATAAGATGTTATGTCTAGTGGATGGGAGAGTTGTCATTTGAATATATTTACAGCATCTTAAAGTCTGTTGTGGGACTTATGGCTTGTTCCCTAGATTTCTTCCTCATTGTTGTATATTTAACTTTATGTCTGTCAGGCATGGCAAGTACCTCAGTATCTTACTGTTCAACCAAGCTCCAGAGAACAGAGAAAAAAATGTTCCAACCCCACAGGAAAAAATCAGAAATAAAGAAGAAAAGAGAAAAACTTACAAACCTTATCTGGGCTTTCAGTCAAAACAAATTCTTTATCCAACCTATAAAATATTGCCAAAAAGACTTGCTACGGTGCAAACACTCAATCATCAAGGAACTGAAAAATTTAGAGTGGATTTCCTGCCGATTTGTGGGGCTACTGGATCCTGCTGTGATAAAACTCACCGGAGTATGACAGCCATTTAAGTAAACCTTCTATCATGTAACTGAGGTTCTTCAAAAGACAAACCTTAAAATTTCTTTCAGTACAGCTTGCAGTGCAAAAAAAAAGGAGAAATAAGAAACTGAAGCCAGGGATATCACTAAAAATGGAGACAAGTGAGCATTTTTTCACTAAAATCTAGAGCTAGAGAGGGCTGAGTCGTCCAGATGGACCCAAACTTGTGACCAAATGAAAATAAACTCTCAGAATCTTCCCACTTTGATTTACAGGCCACCCGGGCAACGATGCGTGCAATAATGATGTTACATGCACAACACCCGCCTATTTACTCTGATAACAAAGGTTATTAAGCAGACAACAAGAAACGTATCTTACTTCCAAATAACACATTTTGATTACCAGCACTATATACACAGGATGACAAATGACCACATTCTCGGAGACTGCTCCCTCCCTTCCCTCCTCTCCCCATCAGCAGAGGTTTAGTGTTCTGCACTGGGGCCAATGGGCTTTCCTGCCAAACAAGTATAAGGAAAGGAAGGGGAAACAGGTCACAGGGCCAGACTGACCAGGACTGCCTACACCACGGAGACAGGAAGCTCTGGCCTCCAGGGGTGACCCTTTTTGCAGCTGTGCCCTTCCCCTTGACACATGAGCACCAGCACACGCAGTGATCCGTGCAGGCAGTGTGAGGGGAGCCGGAGAAAGGTGATGAGTTGACAGCATCTGCTAAAAGACGTCCAGGGAAGCTGCTATTGAAGGCGCAGAAGCACAAAGTTTGGCAATGGGCCACCAGCACCATGTGCGAAAAGAGCTTACTTCTAAAGGCATAAATTTGAAAAGCAAAATTTAAAAAGTGGAAGTGGACAAAGTAGAGCATGTTTCCTTTTAGCCCCACCACACAGGTAAACTTAGCTCTTGAGGCTGACTCCGGGCACCACAGAAAATGGTTCGAGAGCACGGGACCGCTGACGTTCACACCCTCCCGACCCAGCACGAGGGGCTTCTCTCTGCTGCCTTCCCTCCCCATCCCCCACCCCAGGCATGAACTGCTGCCTCTGTGTCTACCCTGCAGATAGAAAAATATTAATTTAAGGCATATCAAAACATATTTTATAACGTATAAATATACTACCCAATAGACTCCTGAGAGATACACAAAATTAATCCCACTTGTGAAGGCCTTAATATCAGCTCTTTCCTCTTGGGACGAATTTAAAATCCCACAAAAGCCCTTGATTTATTTCCTTCCTACACAACAGCAACAAACACTCACATAAGTTTTAAGCAATGTAAAATATCACTTTAATGCTGACTACATGGAGACAGAGAGAAAGAAAAAATAGCTCTACTTAGAATGGATACTTGGACGGCAAAGGAAGTACTTAGGGGTCTCCTTTCCCTCAACACATGAACATAATGCATTAATATTGCCTGCCTCGTTCAGGAAGAAGAGAGCTCATTGAATCCGAAATATGTTTAATACACGTCTTACACTTTACTTTTACGCTGCGTCTTCCAAGATTTGTTAATATGGACATATATATCACTCTCTTTTATATTTATAAAGAAGTTAGCGAGGTCCTATTAACTCAGATACATCTAGTTCACATTAATATTGCATCCAGAAAAACACAATTAGTGATTATTAATCCCAAACTGAGAGTCAAATGGATTTGGAGATTATCATTAATATAATAGATGGATTGCATCAGAACATCTGAGAAAGGGAACATCAACATTATGTATTTATTCTGAACAACAGTCCATCAAGTATTATAATCCCTGCACCCTCCTTATTCATTCATCACTGGATATGCTGGCTTTAACATAATGTTGTTTTCCCCTCCTATCACCATGCAGCTAGGTTTTTTTCACCTGTAGGAAGTAAGAGAAAGGTTGGCTTGGGGCAAAACAAAAAGACAAACAAAAGCACTTAAATTGAATTTGGGTTTCTAAGTTAGCGGTTACTGGTGGGTCGTACCAAAGTGGAACTCAGAGTCTCCACTCACAAGTAGAGCGGGCATAAATCTCTGTCCCCACAAACACCTGAGCACCCAAGGCTCAGTGGAAGAACGGGAATGCACATCTGCGGCCACTTCCACATCTTTCTGTGGGAAAAACTGGTAAAAGAAAGCAAGCATTTCACCCACACTGTCACTTAGTTTCAGCTCAGGATCAGAATAACTAAGTTAATATCTGCACTATATTTTTATGGGTGAAAAAGACCACACTAAATATAAATATTACTGAAGCCACAGTTATCTTGAATTAACAATCATCCAGATGACACAGAAGACGAAAGACTCAAAGATGATCAGGCCTTAAGAAACAGGAGGAGGAAATAAGGGAAAAAATTAACATGACTTAACTTTCAAAATATTTTTCGAGAATGCCACAATGTTCCATTAAAATTAATGTGCTGGTACATTTCCCTACACCCACCCACCCACAATCCAGTTAAAATACAAGATCCATCATCTCCAAATTTTGTGACAACGGTAAATCTTCTCCAATCTGCCTGCAAATTACAAAATAAGGAAAATGTACTTCCCTACCTCTATCATTTGGAAAATGACACCTTTTAAGTCAATAATGCAACACTTAGAGAAAATGGTGCCACAGCAAAATATGACAGCACAGGCAATGCAAATTAGTGCTAAAGTGGAGAGACTCGCTATTCATGTGCCCAAAAATGTGGTATTTCCAATACTCCCTAGAACTTATATTTTAACTAGCACTTAAAACCTCAGCCATCTATAGAGAATCCAAGTTCTTTGCATTCTTCCACATTATTCATTAGCAAGTGCTGCAACAAATGACAAAGAAAAAAAATAACGGATTTCTAACAAAGAGGAGATTCAAGTAAATTTAAACTCCTACTACTGCATCCATTTTTCTCCTTTTGGGACCTATTTTCTTATCAACTGGAAGAGATTTGTGCTACCAAGTCCCATTAATGCTAATGCAGGTAGTTATGCCCTATCCCCCCACTGCTCATGACTAGCAGGGACCACTGCCTGTCTTCCTGACCCACAGAGTCCAGCCTCGCTTCTGATGAAACTAAAGACTGTCTTACAACTTCATCCTTTAATTGAGATCCTAGCACATGGCAAGAATCCAAGGCCCTTGCTCAGGTTGTTTGTCTTTCAATACTTTCAAGTCACTTACTGGCCAGAAAAGAAATTGCACTGTGATTTAAAGTGAAAGCAGCCAGCCTGCTGCTCCTAATTCTTCCTCCTCCTCCCTCTCTTCTTTTTTAATATCTTTCTCTCTTCCTCCACTTTTAACAAATAATAAATGACTATAACTATGGATCCTCTACAGACTTGCTCACCACTGTGAATAGTTATGATAATGTGATGTCATAAAACAGGTCATTTTTTACAGTAGGTTGGCTTCAGTCACTTTATAACTCAGTTTTATTAACTTTTAGTTACCTTTCTCTTTTTCTAAACTTTTAATCTCTACACATCTCAAGGTAAAACTACCTGAATGGAAGGGAAATTTGTGGTGGTGGAGAGCTTAATTTTGCTACTGAAATCAAATAAAATACACCAGCTGCTGCAGTTGCCACAATCAGCCATACCACCCAAGGCTTCTACAATCAAAATATCCCCGCAAAGGTAAAGAGGAGCAGTGAGGCAGGGGTGAGGAACGGAAGAGAGAGCAGCACTGTTTGTAAAACAAGAACCAACTTTGTGTAAGAGGATTACATCAATCAAAGTTATTGTGTAATTAGTTTGGACATACCGACAACTTATAAAAATATACTACAGCATTCTACAATAATGATCTCATGCATTTCAACATATGTTAGTATAACTGCAGCCTCTGGCCCATTACCAACATGACAGTGGTTTTTGTGTAAAAGACTCTCATAGAAGATTTACTCTTGAGCAAGTTCTGTATGAATGACTTAGAATTCATTCAAAAACAAATGTCTTTTGCTTCTCTAGAAGTCAATAGGCAACAAAAAAACTTCACAACGGATGGGCGGCCGAATTTCCTCTTTGATAATCAGCCAGGGGAAAAATTTGTTATGCGGAGCAATGGACAATACATCCTTGTATAACAAACATACATTTTAAACAAAAACAAGGTCACATATGGTTGTGATGTGGTATTCAACCAGAGCACTTCTGATTGACATGTATATGTATACGGTGATATGGAATGTAAATAGAAAATGTTTTAAATCCAAGTGTTTTAGCTTCACATTATGGAAAATAATAAATACTGAATAATGTAATACAAGGTATTTCTATCTTGGGGTTCTAATGACTAACCACTTGAGCTCTGCTTATGTGGTTTATAATGTCACCAGAACTCTCCATGGAATTATATATAGAATAAATGATAGGCAATGTTGAATTACAAGGCTATCAGGCTATAATACATAAAGTAAGTACCTAATATAGCCTTATAAATTATAGACTTTTATGGTCTAGCATTTTACAGCATAATGTCACAAACTGCAGTGATACAATATATTGATAAAGGATATGATATCACATGAGGTTTCAAAAAATGTCCCTGGCACTACATTAGATCTGAATTCTTTCACAGAATCACATGCTCAGAGCTGGAAGGATCCTTGGAGGATGTCACACTCAATGCGCCCCCACAGCACAGCCACCACCCAAATGCAAACACCCCCTCATCCCTCCCCTGCACCCCCGACAGCACGGATGGCAGTCCTGCCTCTAACACTCCCAGCCCTGAAAATACTAAGGGGAAATGTCAGAGAAATATCTCAAACATATATGTAATAAAGACACACCACAATTAAGTAACCAATACAAACATTAAATGCCCACAATGCAGCTGGGTACACACCACAATACTGTAACAGTACACACACACACTTGCACTCTTGCACTGATTTGTGTTTTTACAAGGAATGGTGAAGGCTGCAAGCAGAAGAGCAAGACTCCTAATATCTGTGTATCTCTCTTCCTTTTGTCCGTTTCCAATACAATCAATAATCGTGACCTGATGGAATTCTACCCCCTTTTTCAATCCCAGACACACACCAAAAAGTCAGGTCCAAGACTACACACCCTACAATTAGATTCCAAAGGACTCCAGCTGCTTCCAAAGTGAGAAACAAAGGAAGACACAGTGAGGCCCACAAAAGTACCTTGGAGGTATTCTGCCAACTGGAAGCATAACACAAGTGTCTGACCAATTCTGTTCTGTGTATAACAAATTAAAGCAAAAGTAAATTAGCTCTGATTGGTGTGGCTCAGTGGATTGAGTGCCAGCCTGCGAACTAAAGGGTAACCGGTTCGATTCCCAGTCAGGGCACATGCCTGGGTTGCAGGCCAGGTCCCCAGTTGGGGGCACGTGAGAGGCAACCAAACACTGATATTTCTCTCCCTTTTTTTTCTCCCTCCCTTTCCCTCTCTCTAAAAATAAATAAATAAATATTTTTTTAAAAAAGTAAATTGTATTGAACCACTGAGAAAAATGAAGTTCCCTCAGCCTTTTTAGGGGTATATTTGCTTCCAATTTAGTAGTTGTAAGGGGTGATTAAGGGTAATATATATTAACATCAACCACAGATCCAATCACTCAGTACAGGGCTGCAAAGAACTATCTCAGTCTCCCGTCACCCAAATCCACTCCTGCCGTAATAGCACAGCCTCACTTACATTCATTTTGTGGAAGTCATTCCTCACAGCTGAATGTTGCCCTCCCTCATTCTGTACTTCCTGGTTGTGCAATTCCTTTTAGACATTATCAACAAACAGTGGACGTGGGGGTCAAGGGCCGAGAGTCCACAGACACGTCCCATGCTCTTCTGGCATACACTGGTTTGTGTGGTACTTCAGCCACAGAAACATGGTCATGGTCAACCAGCAGTCGAGAATAATCACAACTGAGGAGCAGCCTAAAACATGTGAGAAAATTATTCTTTAGGTAAAACTACTTTGACTTTATTATTTTATTCAACACAAATACTGACTAGATTGTTAAGAGAGGGAAATAGTCTCCTAACTCCAGCACAGAAAAGGTAAGCAGGAGGGTCTCACTTTCTATTTCAAAGCCAACTTAGGCCCCAGTTAACTCTGGACAGCTCAAATCGTGAGTCACAAAGTTTGCTCTACGTGGTATATTTCATGTAAATGCAAACAGGTTTACTAATGAGTTACTCTCAGTAGTGTTAATGACATTTACTCAACAATTACTAAGTGTTCTAAACTGACACTGTGTGTGGCATGTATAACCTCCTTTACTTCTTAAGAAAAAACATGTAAGAAGGGTACTATTATTGGTACCATTTTACAGATAACAGAAGCACAGAGGGATTAAATAACTTCCCT
This sequence comes from Phyllostomus hastatus, assembly GCF_019186645.2. Taxonomy (NCBI): domain Eukaryota; kingdom Metazoa; phylum Chordata; class Mammalia; order Chiroptera; family Phyllostomidae; genus Phyllostomus; species Phyllostomus hastatus. The sequence continues at coordinate 21,695,861 of NW_025333960.1, forward strand.
AGAGCACAGATCTATTAAGAGGTAGAGCTAGAAATTATACTCAAACAATCTAACTTTCCTTTTATAAACACTATGAAATACAACAGCCTTACCAAAATGACCGTGTGTGGCACACTCGGAGAGGCTTGTGACGGCCCAGTGTAGGCTGGAGCATCTTATCGGGCAGGTGGCTATAATAAAGCATGTGGTCGAAAATAACAGAAGGAATCACAGGCGGTACTTAATCAGCATTTATTAGAATCCTGCTGGCCTAAAACTAGCAGAAAAAATCCTCTCACATCCTGGGCAAAGGTTTTTACCTTTTGTTAAAATGGAACTCTGTTTTTAAGACTCTTGAAAATAGCTGTTGCACCCTTCCTGAGAGAATAAATACACTTTTAGGAAGTCCCTCCCCACTTTAGCGCTGTAGAACAATTCTGTTTATGAATCCAAGGGTTTCTGAAAAACTCCTCAGCTCTATTCTAGAGTTTGGAAAGTAAAATGGAGAACACAGAACCTCTCTGAATATTTTATTAACATTTCTTGTAGCTGAAACTTCCAAAAACTTGATTTGGTATCATCCAGTGCCTCTGGACAAGAGACAGACATTCTTGTCTATCATTCCTAAATGGAACAATAACCTAAATGAAAGGATATCATTCCTAAATGGAGCAAGAATGCAGAACACAGAAAAGAGATGTGTGCTAAGATGAAAAGCAAGAGGAACATCAGAGAGGACTGGGTGGGCAGGCAGAGGACCAGGGCAAGAAACACGCATGTCAAAAGCACAGGAAGTCTGGGCAGAGCGTGCCCAGAACATCACGCCACTTGCCTCTGGACCAGGAGCAAAGTCCAAGCTGGTGCTTCACACCCAAGATGTAGGGGAGGCAGGACCTGCTTTAGCAATAACAGGTCAGTGTTTGGAAGGAGGAAGTCAGCACGGCTACACTCCATCCGACCAGCTAAGTAGAGGATTATTGTGTGTGATGAGGGCGGAGGTTGGGGGGGGGGGGCATGAAAGGCAATGTGGATGTGCCAAAAACAATATCCCATTACAACTGTGACAAGCTACCGAAGGAATCTTTGCAAGGACTAGTCAGAAGCCTTAAAAAATTAAGTTAAATTATGTACAAAACCTAAAATGGAAATAGTGTTTTCATAAGAAATTCTACTGCTTTTTTTTCCTTTAGGACTTCACCAGGGACACCTGCAAACAAGAAAAAACACACACACACATCACACACACACAATCCTGCAAATCTAAAGCACTTTCCAATTGACAAGGATAGCAAAGAATACAGAAGATTTCTAAGTGAAAGGGCACCATGTGGAGCAGAGATAAAAGAGCTTTTTAGTTTTAGGGCACCAGATTCGAGGGATCCAGTGGATACTTAACCGTGCTTACGCACAAAACCCTCTCCGCAGATGCAGCAGGTGCCCAGAGAACACCCTGCACCGCAGCGCGCCCACTCTGTCGGAAAGGCAGCTGGCACCGTTTCGGGAGTCATGAACAGGGCAAGTGCTCTGTCCATCCAGAGTACAACCAAAATCTCACGGGAAGGCCAGCTCAACCCTCTCACACATCAAAAACTACCTTCACTCATTACATTTTTTTCTCAAAGATGAGTTTCTACCATTCGTGGAACTTGGAGAAGCTGCCTCTTTCTCTCTGAGGTAGGGTTTCACCTCAGTCACCTGGCTTTTCCTATCATACATGCTCTGTGTTCACGTCTGCTCCCTCTCATTTAACCTTTTAATTAGCCAGTCCTTAGCGGGGGTCTCAGTTGGAGTCTAACTCAGGGCTCTTCCCTCATCTCTGGTCCAACTCCCACTCATTAAAAGCTGAGGCCGGTCTCCAATTACTGAGCCACAATAAATACTACTATAAAACCCTCACAGGGTAGTAGCTCTATCAGCAACAGCATTTGTTTAAAAACACAAACTATACCCCTTCTACATTTTATGTGTCTGCATTTAGTATGGTTAATTTCATTGTCTTGATGTTTCAACAGAAAGGCTTTTAGAAGGCAGTCAGGGAAATTATTCAATAGCAACACATCATCTTAAATTTAAAATATAAACTAACACTGTACTGCTATAACAGCCTACATATATTGTAAATTTGGGTACATCTGAAAACATCTGACCTTTTCTACCTTCAGAATTAAAGATCTGAATTCCTCCTGCCATAGTTAACTAGAGTTTAAAATTTTATTATAATTTGCCAAATTCCAAAACAGTTGGTGTTTCAATCCCTCCCGACTTTTAAACTGAATCAGTAAAAATCAATGTCTGGAGACAGCTCTATGAATGTAGCCACACCTAAAAAACAAGCCAATACTTTTTTTTTCCTCTCCCCGCAAAAAAGTCCATGAGCAGCAACAGCTGGAACTGTTTTACACTAGACGGCCGAGTTCTGTGAGAACGTTCTCCTTGTCTTTGTCTGTAAAGCTGAAAGACGCTGGACTCAAAGGTACTGCTCAGTCCCAGGAGGGGCCTGGGTAAACACGAGCCCAAGCCCCCAGCTCCCTCGTGATAAGGTCAGGTGACACGGTGTCAAAAGACAGCCAAGAAAAGATCTAGAAAAGTGTATACACCAGAAGGATATTTTTCTTTCTCTCTCCCAGAGATAATAAAGAACAGAATTGGACTTGAATTTTCTTATTCACTTAAAAATTTAATAAGGGAACTCCCTTACTCTCTGGCTCCAGCTCAATGTATACGATGCCTGCATTTCGTATGTGGGCAGACAAGTATGTGTTTCTGCATCACGTTTATGCACACACATACTAGATCCATTGTTGTAGGGATCCTTTATTCTTTTACTGAGTGCACACCGGATTTTAGACCTTGCAAATCTATGCTAAATTGTCCAAGCATCCTGACTCTCTTGATGAAATTCAGCCGTAACAAAATGACAGTATGTCACCCATAAAAATCAGTGAAATAATGTCACCAGAAGGCAGCCCAAAATATCCAAATATTTCCAAAATATTTCCATCCGAGTTGAAAAGAGAGGTTGCCCAGGGCTGGTGGAAAATGAAGAGGAAAGACAGAGTCAGAGGAATAAAGAAAGTCTTCAATAAAGTGGTGAGAGTTGGCAGGCAAGGAAAGCAGCAGCACCACAAGGTATGGAAAGGGTAGAATACACGCATGACAGGCAGACGTAATAAAAGAAAAGCACCATAAAAAGAGAAGGAGATGAAGAAATATTTCCAAGTAACTGAGACAGGTACAGTGGGAGTATAAAAAAAGAAACAGCTAAGGTTGGGAGGAAACAAGACAAAACTGATGATACACCTAAAAACAAAAAACAACTTTTTGCATGTAAACAAAAGAGGTTTCCAGTGAGGAAGAATACACACACACACACACACTCATACACACTTTCTCTCTTTCACTCACACACACACACACACATACACAAACACACGGGCATCAGGCATCTGACTATTTCAAAAGCCACATGTAAAATTTCATTAAAAAGAGCCCAGCTGCTTCCTTACCCTGACTTTGTCTTTAAGGACTTAGCTAAGCTGAAGGAGTGGCCAGAAAAGGAAAAAAAAAAAACACACACTTCAACCCATCTCTCTCAAATTCTTTTATTTCAGCAATGCATTAAGCAATCTCCCTGCAGAGTTATTCTCTTCTTCCTGGTGTGGATAAAGCTCCCCCTGGGGAGCTCTGTAATTTCCAGCTTCTCCGAATTCAGGTATTAGTAAAGACCGCTTGGGGACACGCAACAATATAACTCTACATTTTCAGGCATTCGGAGAGAACCCCCTAAGGGTCCCAAGTTCAAATTTCTGAAATGTAGGCATTGTAAAAGGAACCTCGGGGGACTCCAGCAATAGAAATCTGCTGAATTCAAAGCATTTCCTAAGCCCTGGCAGGAGCCTTTGCTCCCACTGGAGGCTTTTTATAAAACATGTGTTGCTGACATGTTGACAGATTGCTCAGTGAAGTGTTAGGTGCATACACAGGCTGGCCATTTAGGGGGACATCAGTTTACCCTTCATCTCTACCTGAAGCACCATGTTTTATACATTACCCGAGGACAGGCAGAAAACAGACACTTCCCAACAAAGTATAGTACCACTTGCTAAAGATAACCACCCCTTGCACATACCTCTGTCCACCACCTACAAAACTATAGGTAGA
>NW_025333960.1:21705000-21765000 GCF_019186645.2 Phyllostomus hastatus
GGAGTCAGGCATCTAAATTCTAAGGCTACTACTCTATTTCCTATGGTGTACCTACAGCCCCATGGCTATTCTTTAACTACCCATTTGTACTTCCTAATCCCTTCACCTTTTCACCTTTTCTACTGAGTTCAGGGTCTGATGCATAGTAGGCTGTATTCTTGAATGAAAGTGTGACTAAATGAATGAATATATAAAGGACTTCATTTCCATAGCTGTACTCCGATTTGTTTATGATATTCACATCTGATTTAGATGAAACATAAAGCTTTGTGGCGCGCCTGAGGAAAGGCCAGTAATGGAACCACTGTTACAAAGGGGACATTAGTCACCTAACGACAACTATTAATAGCCTTGCCAAATTGTCGGGGCTCCACCATAGAATTCTATCAAGACATAATTGAATGATAAGAAACGTAGGTTCTTTCTTTCACATCAGCCACAAATAACGCCCTAGCGAAATTCTTCTCGTTGAAAGTTGTCCACTGCTGACATCAATTTCTCCACTTTACCCTGTCTAACATGAGAACACACAACAGTACAAACATTTTATTGAAGTGAGCATTTCCACATTCAATGGAAAAGATATCAATTAAATGAGACAAAATGAATGAACTTTCCTTCCATATCAGCATGTTGGTTTCTGGAAGCCTTCCAAAATTCTCCCATGGCATGCATGTGTCAATGCAGCCATCTCATTGGACAATGTCCCCTGGTGTGATCATTCATAGGTAATAGTAGTGGGGTTAAACAGAGCCACACAAGAGGAAATTATGATTTTGAGCTTACTACACAGGATTACAACAATTTGGACTTAATTCAGAGGAAGCTGCATTGTCTGGTAAGCAGTGAGTTAAACTAGGAGGATGGTCTTCACTGGAAAAAATACAGGTCAGCTCTCTGGGTTTTGCCTTCAAACACCCAGAGACCTGAGCGAATAAACGCTACAACTCGTGCAGACAATCCTGCCCTCAGTCAGCCTCCACCACCCTTCTCACCAAGCCCTGGCTACCAGTTAGTTGCACAACACACACTCTAGAAGTAGTATTTCCGTTTTCAATGGAGAAAACTGGACAAAAGAGAATTTCTGAATTTCCAGAATACAAGTAATCAATACCTTCTCTAGATACAACTAAGCTGGAAAGCTGTTGAGACTGAAGACATTTTTACTCCAATGATTTGCAAGTTCCAATCACTGCACCTTCTGTTTGTGCAAAAACAAATTTTAGTGCCCGCCAATACCTGACACATAATACAGACTCGATTAATGTTTATTGAAAGGAAGAAAAAAGAAACCTCCAAGGGTAAAAACAGATTAAATGTGTAAGAAGAAGTAGTGTCATCTAAAGCTATTTTCTTAAATACTATTTTCCCTGGGAATATCAAGAACAAGTCGGATGAACATGTCTAATGTTCACGCATGCCACCTGCCAGGTTCCCATTTTAGCCATATCCCACCAAACTGGGACACTGGCTCAAACTTCAGACACTATATTCTGGTGAATCTCACATATTTACTGCAAAGCTAATTCCAATTTCACTTCATGGCTTTTTGAGACACGGGCCTCTTAATCACCATCTGCACCATGTCATGGCTCTTATTTCCAAGATGAGCTGCCTTAACGTCAGGGCACAATAATGGAATACCACAAAAAACACTTCCAACAAACTATCCTCGACACTGGTATTTTAAAAATCTCTCTGTGACTTTTTTTGTAACCTCATACCTAATTGTGTCTCCTCCTGTGTCTCTTATATGATGAGCTTATGCCCAAGCACACAGAAGTGGATATTGAAGATGATAACTAATGCATTATCATTCAGAAATACAGTATACACTAAATAGGTATGAGTACTGGGAGGCAGACTGTTATCAACATTGTCAGAGCAACAGCCCCATTAGACATGAAAATAGGGCTTTGTTCTTACTTCTGCCACTACCGTCTGTGAAATCTTGAGGAAGCTACAACTTTCCTGGACCCCAGTTTACTCAAACATGAAAGCAGGACGTGCGGAGATTATGCACTAATGCAGTGGCCTTTAAACTATTTCTGTTTACTTGTTCTTTCATTATATTTTTTCCATTACCATTTGTCCCCATTATATGCTCCCCCGGCAATCACCACACTGTTGTCTGTGTCCATGCGTCCTTTTGCCTTTCTGCTCAGTCCCTCCACTGCCTAACACCCCTGCCAGAGGAGCTGTTAGCGTGGTCTCTAACTATGAGTCTGTCTCTGTTTTGCTTGTTATTTCAGTTTGTTCATTAGATTCCACACGAGTGAAATCACATGGTACTTGTCTTTCTCTGACTGGCTTACTTCACTTAGCATAATGTTCTCCAGGTCCATCCATGCTGTCGCAAAAGGTAAGACTTTCTTCTGTTTTTACTGCTGAGTAGTACTCCATTGTGTAAATGCCCTGTAGTTGTTTTAGCTACTCATCAACTGATGGACACTTGGGCTGCTTCCATATCTTGGCAACTGTAAATAATGCTGGAATGACAATAGGGCTGTCTATGTTCTTTCAAATCAGTGTTTCGGGTTTCTTCAGATAAATTCCCAGAAGTGGCATCGCTGAGTCATAAGACAGATCCACTTTTAATTTTTTGAGGTATGTCCATACTGCTTTCCATAGTGGCTGCACCAATCTGCATTCCCACCAACAGTGCAAAACAGTTCTCTTTCTCCAAAGCCATTTGTTCTTGAAACAAAATTTTAAGTGGAAGAACCAAGATAAATAAAACGATAAAACCACCCAATGTGAATCCAACTTGGGATAATCGTGTCCAGCTTCCCACAGACCCCAGCTCCACCCTTTTCTGTTTTGCAAGCTGTTGGAATTCCTAGACTTCCCAAAGCAGTTTGAATCCACTATATTAAGTGATCCACAAGGTCACTTCCAAGTCTGTTGTCCAATGGTTTCCCTTTGCGTGTTTTGCCTTTATTTCTAAATCAATATTTTCGTTTTCTCAATTGAAGGTAAATAAATTAAGAAAGGGAGATAATGCAATACAATGGAAAAGCTCTGAAGAGCCTGTGGCCTAGTGATCATTTTAATCAATAGATAAATTAAAGAAAAATCAAACATACAATTCCATTCTTCACTATAAACTATCTTCAGCCACACGGAGACTATTACCAAATATTCTATCTTCTGCCCAGATGAGGGCTCCAGAAAGGGTTGTTGCTACACTAACAGATTTTCTTGTGCATGTGTATACACACACACACACACACACACACACACACTCCTTAATTTCTTAGACGTCTCTAAACAGACATTACCTGGAAATTTACACTAGAGAATCAATCAATCATTGCTCCAGGAGTACAATATTTAAAACTAGCTTTTCTGGATTCTACCTCAAGGTGATCTCACTACTGCAGCTCTTTAGAGATTTAACAACAGAATTATTATTTCCAAACTTTAATTGAGCTTCTTAAGATAAGTTATTTATGATACTCTTCACAACACTTGTCGATTTTATGCTCTGCAGTGGAATATTTGGATGTTTTATTAGTATTCATTTTTATATTTCAGGTATTTAACTAGCATTGTATGGCTTTATCTGAAAAATAAAACCATTCAGTAATTTGTTTTTTAGCAAACTATGCCTTCTGATTTCCCTGCATACAATAAACCATCAGGTCTGCCTCTAGAGCCTCTGCTAGAGGCTATTTTATGACTGCCACATGATTTAAAGATTCATTTTTTAAGACACAACATTTTTTCAAAAAGTAGTACCTTATGATTCACAAATTAAAGTTAAACTTTTGTTTGTTTGCAAATAATTTCTTTAGTCCGGAGCATAAAAGTGAACTCTAGTTAATGATTATCATCTTTGGTAAACAGTACCCTAGAACATTATTAGGATCATTTTTATCATTGGTATTTTGATAATAGTATGGATAATAATCTGTAATGCTGTTACTACTGGGAAACTATTAAGGGATTCCCTGAAAGAGAAATTCAGATGACTGAAAAAAATCAGTGATAGAAATTTCTTGGTTTCTTTAGATAAGATGCATATTCTCATTTTCTCCTTGCTATTAATTTTTTGCTGATCTTCTGGTCAATTTGCTCCTAGGTATGTTCGAGAGACCGCCTCAATCAATAAAGATGATAAAGCAAGAGAAAATAATTATGCTACAAATTAATTATCAAATTTGATTCTAGCTTAGGATTTCCTTTTCTATGACTCTGGAAAAATAGTTCTTCATTTATTATTCTTTAATTATTAAACAGAGCAAACATTATTTTTACTATGTGCAAATTACACTTGCAAGTAACAAAAAGGGACATATTTTTGGTGGGTTTTTTTTAGACTTTATTTATTTATTTTTAGATAGAGGGGAAGGGAGGGAGCAAGAGAGGGAAACATTAATGTGTGGTTGCCTCTCGTGTGCCCCCTATTGGGGACCTGGCCCACAAACCAGGCATGTGCACTGGGAATCCAATCAGTGACCCTTTGGTTCACAGTCTGGTGCTCAATCCACTGAGCCACACCAGCCAGGGCCAAAGAGAGACATATTAAGTGGCAAATCTACCTACACTTCTTGCATAGTTGCCTTACATCTTGAGAAGTAGATTTAAGCATAAATCTTTCTATGCTGCTATCTCTGACATCCTTTTTTCTTTCATATGAAGTCCCCTTTTAAAAATGAAGCAATGTACATATTTACATAAAAGTACAGAAAAACAACTGGGCATCCTAATTCATAATTACAAACAACACTTATGAAACTGCTATACTAGACAAGAACTAGAATGCTGCCAGCACCTAAAAAGTCCCACATGACCCTCCATCGCCTTCTATTCTCTCTATCCTAGAGGCAACTACTAATCTGACTTCTGTGATAGTGATGTCTTCCTGTATTGTCATCCCACCATTCATTATAACTCTAAAACATATAGTTCAGTTTTGCCTAGTTTTGAACTCTATGTGAATGAATTCATAGTGAATACATCCTTTTTGTCTTGCTTCCTGAATGGATTTGATGTTTGCAAGGGTCATCTTGTTAAGTATAGCCATAGTTTATGCATTTTCCTTGCTGATAATTATTTTAATTTTGGGACATTTTGGGTTGTTTACAGTTTTGACTATTACAGACAATGTTGCTATGAATATTCTTGTACATGTCTCCCACACACACGTTTCCCTAAGGCATGGAGAAGTGGAGTTGCTGAGTCATAGAGTTTATATATCTTTAAAATTACTAGATACTGTCATACCATCTTCCCAAAGTGGTTCCACTCCCACTAGCAATCTGTGAAATTCCCCATTACTCCAGCTCCTTGTCAACCCTTAGAATTGTCACACTTTTTGCCTATTTGGTGAGTATGTAGCCCAAGAAATTTTACTTCCATCATATCCCTATTACCTTGGTTAAAAACCCTGCAGAATGGAATGTAATAGCTGTAGGTTTGCTTTTCCGTTCTCCTCCTTGTCTATTTTTGTCTCTCAATGGCCCCAGTCAATTTTAGACCATGTTATTTAAAAACTACATTCTTACTTTCTTTCATTCCCTTTAATTCCTACAACTTTACAAAATAGACTATGTAGATCTATGATTCCACCTGACAGGACCACTAGGTACAAAAAGTGTAATTCCTCAGAGTATTACTGCTAACTGCCCCTACTCTCCATCATAAACATTATTCAGTAATACTATAAATTATCCTGAATCATTCTGCAGGAGACACTTTTCCACATCTTGAGCATCAATTTCATATATGCAAAGAACATATGTACTATTTGCCTAGACTTGCCATGAATTTGGGTACGAGATTATCTACATCTCAAAAAAAATACTCAGTCATACTTCATTTGAAATAGAACTCTATTCTGACTGTCTTCAGATATAAATCTTAGGAAGTTGGTGAGGTTCATATGGAAATGGAAAAAGAATCAGAGAATTCTCTTTAAACACTCTTCTTAGATAGGGTTTAAAGCTTCTCAGATCACACTGTGAATGTTTATATTAAAGTACCTGTCCTACTTCCTCTCAATCTTTGAAAACACCTTCTTTTCATCAAGTCTCCCTTACCATAAAGTAGGCCTTCCTGGAGCATGGTCAACTCCACTAATCTTTCATGCTCAACTCCATGGTCAACTCCACTAATCTTTCATGCTCTGGTGCTTAATTAGTCTGTAGAATATATCTCTTTATACTGTGCTTAGTCTTAATCCAAATCAATAGACAATACGTTCTTAGAAATCACAAACTTTTGCTGTCTGTTCAATGCTATATTCTCAGTGCAAGAAATCGTGCCTAGCTCATAGCTGATGGTCAACATGTAAGTATTGACTAAATGAATAAAAAGGAATGTCTTACCCTGATCAGTGTGGCTCAGTTGGTTGGAGCACTGTCCCATGGACTGAAAGGTCATGGGTTTGATTCCCAGTCAGGGCACAAGCCCAAGTTGCAGGTTTGGTCCCTGGTCAAGGAGTGTATTAGAAGGCAACCAGTCAATGTTTCTCTTTCTTGTCAATGTCTGTCTGTCTGTCTGTCTATCTCTGTCACTGTCTCTCTCTCTCTCCTCTCTCCTCCCCTCTCTTCATTCTGCTCTAAAAAAATGAAAAACTGTCCTCAGGTGAGGATCAAATTTTTTTAAATGTCTTATGTTTTTCTGTACTTGTTTTATGAGTATGTCTGGTCACCTCATAAATTGTAAAGGCTTGTAAGTATCAACCATTTTTTTGTATTTCTTTGTTTCTCTCACATTATCAAAGATGATAGATATTTACTAATTTGAAATATACCACAAAATTAGACTCACATCCTTTACAGATAAGAAACTCCTTCAAAACATCTATAACATACCAAGTTGAAGTCGAGAAATTAATGAAGATGCTAAGTACAAAAAGCACAAATAGCTGGCATTTATACCTTGTGACCCAATTTTTCTAACAGAGACACCAGAACAAGTTCATGCTAATCAGAAGGCCTGTGACAGCTCACATGAAGTCAATCTGCAACATTCAAGTCACAGCAAATCCATGCAAAATTCTTATCAAACTGCTCCTAATTTTATTTTCTGAGTTTTATTTCTTAATATCTTAAGTGTTTTTTTAAATATGTCTATCTTCACTAACAATCATCAAGATATTTTCAACATAACTTTTATTATTCAAATAAGTTGACATTCATACAATATTGTATTCGTTCCAGGTGTACACCCCAGTGATCAGACGTTTATAAAATTTAGTGACCACCTTGATAAATCTAGTACCCATCTGACCCCATACAGAGTTATTAGAATATTGACTAAATTCCCTTTGCTGTACTTCAAATCCCATGACTGTTCTGTAACTATCAATTTGTACTTCTTAATCCCTTCACCTTTTTTGCCCATCCCCCAAAGTCCACTGCCATCAGGCAACCATCAAAATGCCTTATCTCTGAGCCTCTTTCTGTTCCTCTTGTTCATATATTTTGTTCTTCAGATTCCACAAGTAAGTAAAATCATATGGTTTTTGTCTGTCTGACTTACTTCGTTCAGCACAACAACCTTTAGGTCCATCTTTGTTGCAAATGGAAAGATTCCCATCTTTTTTATGGTTGAGTCATATTCCACTGTATATATGCATTATTTCTTTTTCCATTAATCTGTTGGACACGTAGGTTGTTTGCGTATCCCAGCTACAGTGAAGTAATGCTGCAATCAACATATGGATGTATTTGTCTTTTCAATTTAATGTTTTGGGTTTCCTTGGATAAATACCCGGAAGTGGAATGGCTGGATCCTTCTCTGTCTGTATAGTTTTTGTTTTAAAGTCTATTTTACCTGGTATAAGCATTATTAACCCAGTTTTGTTGTTGTATCCATTTCTATGAAATATCTTTTTCCCCTCCCTTCACTTAGTTGCTATGTGTGTCTTTCGATCTGAACTGTCTCTCTTGTAGAGAGCATTCGCATGGGTCTTGTTTTGCTATCCCTTCAGCCAGTGTCTGTCTTTTGATTGGAGCATGTAACTCATTTGCATTAAAAGTAATTGTTTTTTAATTGAGTTTATTTGGGTGATATTGGCTAATAAAATTATGCAGGTTTCCGGTATACAATTCCACAATACATCATCTGTATATTATATTGTGTTCACCACCCCCAGTCAAGTCTCCTTCCATCACCATTTATCCCTCCTTTATCTTCTTCTACCTCCCCCAAACCTTGATAGATATGTGTTTATGCCATTTTATTAGTAATATTTTTTATCTTTTCTTATTCTTCCTTTTCTTAACTCAGGCCTTTGATTCTAAATTCTAGCTTTGCTCGGTAATCATACTGAGGTCCTTGCTTTTCATCACTTTGAATATTTCTTTCCAATTCTTTCTGATCTGCACAGTTTCTGTTGAGAAATCAGCTGACAGTCTTATGGAAGCTACATGGTAGATTACTGTCTCTTCCTTGCTGCTTTTAAGGTACTTTATTTGTCTTTAACCTTTGGCATCTTATTAATGATGTGTCTTGGCGTGAGCCTCTTTGGGTTCATGTTGTTTGGGACTCTGAACTCCCTGGACTTACATGTCTGTTTCCTTCACCAGGTTAGAAAAGTTTTCTGTCATTATCTTTTCAAATAGGCTTTCAATTCCTTGCTGTCCCCTTCTCTTTCCAATGCCTCCATGCTGAGAAATTTGGTTTGCCTGATATTGTCCCAGAGGCTCCTTAAACTATCCTCATTGGGGGGGGTGGCAGGGCAGGATGCTTTTCTGTTTTTGCTTTTCTGTTTTTGCTGTTCTGATTGGATGTTTCCTGCTTCCTTATCTTCCAAATCACTGATTTATCCTTTGCTTTATCTACTCTACTAGTGATTCCCTTGTAATGTATTCCTCATTTTAGTTATTGTATTCTTCATGTCTTACTAGTTCTTTATTTTTTCTATTTTCTTTTTTATGTTTCCTATCTCTCTCCAAGTTCATCTGCTCTTCCCCTAAGTTCACTATTATCCTTATAACCAGTGTTTTGAACTCTGCACCTCGTAAATTGCTTGTCTCCATTTTGTTTAGTTCTTTTTCTGGACTTTTGTCCTGTTATTTCATTTGGGACATGTTTCTTTGTCTCCTTGTTTTAGCTGCCTCCTGTGTTTACTTCTATGTATTAGTTAGAGCTGCTGTGTTCTCCAGTCTTGGTAGAATATCTTTATGTAGTAGATGTCCCACAGGGCCCAGGAGAGCCCCAGAGTCACCAGAGTCACCCAAGCAGAGTGCTCCAGGTGCCCCATCACCCCCACATGAAATGTGGACATCCTCCTATTGTAGTTGAGCCTAGACTGCTGTTAGCACATCAGTGAGAAGGATTTACCCACAGGCTGATAGTTGGCAAGGATTAGCCATGACCACAACAAAAATCAGCTGTTCAGGGAAGGGCCAACTCCACTGAGCAAGACTTACTTCAGCAGGGCTCTGGTGTCTGATGAGTCTGTCCCTTGAGTGTGTCGCTTATGGAGGTGGTTGTGTGGTGCTCTGGCATGGTCTGAATCTGTACACTGGGTCCACTGGCTCTGAGGCCTCTCGGAAGATGCAGGCCAGGCTCAGCCACCACCTGTGCTCTCCCTGTGGCTACCCAGCATGAGCTTCAGAGCACTGAGCAGATGGCTGCCACTGGTACTAGGACTGGAGGTGCTCAGGAAACACCAAGCTGTGAGTGGAAGCTGTCTGTTACTAGTACCAGGCCTGAGGCCATTTAGCAAGATGGATGCCAAGGCCAGATGATGCTGGCTTGAGGTTTGTGAACCTTTGAGAGTTTTAAAAAAGTCTGAAGCATGAGCCAAGATAGGCCTTTTGTATAGAAAAGCCACTGGAAATGGCTTGGGTGGCCCTACAAGTCAGGGAGTGGGGTCTCAGGGCATCATGGAGTGGGGGCATGAACATTGTTAGCCAAGCTGATAGAGATTCAGATACAGCATTCACCTGTCAGCTCTGTGGTGGGAGGGCTCAGCAAAGAAATAATGACCTCTTCCAGGACTTCTGTTTGGGAGAAAGCTGCTCCTGCAACCCTAGCAGCACAATTCAGTTCCTCCTTTCAGTCCCTGGTACCTTTCAAGCTTAGCACTGACATAGCACTAGAGCTCAGAGTGAGTGAACCTGAGTAATTCCGAGCATGGGCCCTTTAAGAAGGACAGTGAGTCTCCAGAAGCCCTCCCTCTCACTCAGCTACAATGCCCACTAGTTTTTACAGCCAGAAGTTATGGGGACTTCTCTTCCAGGCCCTAAAATTCTGGGTTGGGGGCCTGGTATGGGGTTGGCACCCCTCACTCCTCAGGGGTCTGTAGCCAAAATATCCTGCCTTTTTTTAACTGCCACATGTGTGTGTGTGAGACCAGTCCTATCCATGTATCCACCCCTCCTACCAGTCTCAACATGGCTTCTCCTTTATGTCCTTAGTTACAGGAGATTGTGGAGGCTGCGAGGACTGCATGTACCTACGCCACCATCTTGACCAGAAGCCCTGAGTCATTGATTTAGTCTCGTTAAGATATTGAAGGAAATCATTGTTGGAGTGCTTTGAAAATGTATGTTTACAATATAGTTTGCCACTAGAAAATATAAACCATGAATATGAATACTACTGAAGAGTGTGACTTAAGATAGCAATATTGCAATACCATGAAAATTATGCCCAAATGGAATACCTTCTTTGCTACACTCTACTATCATAGAGTAGACACAGACCATAGGTCCTTGAGCATATCTTCAAATACAGAGAAATCAATGGTTTCCCCACCAGTTCTGAGAAAAGAGCTGTTTATAAGACTTTCATATTTTTAGTCTTTCTTTTTGCAAGAAGTAAGATTTAGATGAATTTCGGAAAACGTTTCTCATTGTCTTATAACAACCTCTATAGTTACGTAGTAGAAATCCTAGAGTAGAATTATTTCTCATTCTTAGACTTTTTCACTGAATCATTCATAGATTAGTTATTCACCAAACATTTATTGATGACCCACTATGCACCAAGGTCCTGGGTTAGGAGCAATTATTTATTCACTCTGGATGAAAAGATGGCAAACTTTTGTTATATAGTGTCTTTGTTGCTTTGAAATTTCTTTATCTTAATTACTATTGAGTTATTATTTTTAGAAGGCACGGGTTAGTCCTTAGTCTCATAATCAATCACACAAAAAAATACAAAATTTACAGATATCTTCAGAGTGTACTTCCAATTCTACCGGTCAGTTCTTCTAAATGTTGGCCTAGTCAAAGGTCTCTACCAATTAATGAATCTGGGACTGAATCAAACACTGGAGAGATCACGCAGATACCTTGTGCCCGTGTTTTGGCATGTGGACTGGGTAAGAGTAAATCTGAGATTAGACTTTAGGTCCTTAGGGCACTGCTCTCTCCAGCTGCTGTTGTTACAGCAAATCTAAAGCTCAAATAAAGAGATGCAATCAGGCGACATATCCTTCCTGCTCACCTGCATGTCACAAGAGAAAGTGGAGCAACTATCCCTCCACAAGTCTCCCCACCCTTGGACTTTGCTTCTTTAAGAATCCCTTTGAAACTTGGTTCCCCCATATGTTGTTCACTTATAAAATAGGACAGCTGGGTGACCAGAGGGGCATATTATGTGATTTTCTTTGACGCTGCTCCACCATAGGGGTTACATTGGCCTTTTATACTTCTAGGAACAATAATCACCATGAAAATTAAAATATTAGACTTAGTAGTCTTAAAAAATGTATCACAGAAGGAATAAGTCTTATTATGCTCCAAAGATTGGAAGCAATTGACAGGTAGTGACTGTAACATATGTGTGGCTTCTCTGAGCAAAATTAAATCATTCTAAAGTTTCACTTTAGGTACAGGATCACGTCGGTCTTAGAGTGAGCGTGCCCCCAAACAATGCAGTGTTGTGTCCCTGCCAAATGACCAGACCACAAACATGGATACACCTTGGACAGCGGACATCCTGGGCGCAGCAGCAGCTAAGTTCTAGCTCCCACCACTTCCCACGTGGAAATCCAGCAAAGAAAAACAATCTGGAAGTCACATGATCCAGGTTTGTCATCCTCTGCATCTGTCCCCATGAGTAAACATCTTGATACAGAAGGAAACTGACTCATCCCTATCAGGAAAAGTCCGTTTTCCTCTGCTTACCGTATAAAGAAGTTGGCCCATGTGAGGTCTGGGTAGGAAGCCATACAGAATATTAACTTGTAATTTATAAAACAAAAGCTGAACTGCTTCAAACACATTCATGCTACAAAACCCAGTGAAGAGGGTAATGGAAAAAGACAGTGAGTAAGGTGAAAGCAAACTACAAAAAGACTACCTAAAACAAACATTTTCTGTAGACTAAGGGGACCAGTTAAGAAAAGTAACTGTGAGGAATTCAGAAAACAGACAGAATTAGGAAGTTTGAAATTAGGAAGTTTGAAATTATGGGCACTATGTAGTACTCCCATTGAGAGACAAATATTTGATTACTCGGTTACTGAGCTGTGTTCTACTCCTAACAGGCTTTAAAACAGTATGGGAAAGAACACTGCAAGGCCTTTCATAAAGCAACTGAGAGCAGAATTAAGACATTAAGGACCCCTGCCGCAAGGGGACAAAAGGACTATAGTTTAAGCAATCATTTTGTATAAATTCTTTCTTCCTATTTATGAGAAGCATAAGGTCAGTTAAAATTACATAACGGACTTGGAAGAAAATAAATGATAAGAAGGAGGACTTGGATTTTTGTGGTAGACTGTGCTTCCCAAATGGCCACAACAAAACTCGCACCCCATCGGCTCTTTTGCAGTGTGATTTCCTATTTCATCATCAAAAAGGAGAGTTTGAATCTGAGTTGGACCTGGAATTTATTTTAACCAATAGAACAAGTTGGAAGTAACGCTGCATTACTTCTGAGCCTAGGCATCAAGATGCTACAACTCAGAGTTTGAAACACTCTTGAAACCTAAACCCATGCTGTGAGAAGCCAAAGCAAGTACATGGAAAGGCCTAAGAGAAGGACCATGAAGTCTCCCCACTGAGAGCTCTGGCTGAGCTGCCAGTGCAGCCAGCACCAGCCACAGTGTGAGCTAGAACATTCTGGACCTGTGGTCAACTTCATGAAAAGAAAACAACCCAACCACTTAACCTAAAGACTCTTGAAAAGTAATAAATTGTTACCATTTCTAAGCCACTAACTTTATGGTGGTTTACTTCCCAGCAATAACTAACTAATATTTTCTATAATACTTTATTGTATCAATACAATGATAGGCAGACACACAGACACATATGAGATGGCAATATAATAGGAATGGTTATTTTGAAAATATGTTTTGATCTAAAAGTATATAAATAAGAGAACATTTTCATGTTGGTATATCTTTACATATCTTATTATTAAAAGCTTTGAGTGTATTAGGAAGACCATAATCTCACCAAAGCAAGCTTAAAGGAGCTACTACAAACTTTGAAAGTTATAATAAAAATATTGAAGTTCCTCAAAAACATTTACAAATATTTAACTTTATTTTCAGAAGAGATATAGGAAAGTCATATGTCCCTTATAGTGACAAGTTTCTGCTCCTCCCTTCCTCTCTTTGCTTCTTCAAATATTTTCCCACCCTTGAAAACATGCACATGTTAACAACCTGAAAACATTAAGCAGCGGTGAGAAGCATTTACATTTCTCCTGAGCATTGTAAGCACAAAGGTAAATGGTGGATGCCTATGGCATAATCTACATTTTAATTCTCTAAAAATGTAATAGGTATATTATAAAGCATGTCTATAAACTCGTTTTTATTTTGAAAGCATCCATAAATTTTCCAATCAACAAAAATGAGCCACTGGTAGCACAAACATACTTTTTCTTCCATCATCTCTACACCGATTTCACAGAGTTTCTCAGATGCACACAGGGGGATGCTAGAGATTTATTGAAAGTGGAAGGAGATCTCATACAGGGTTCGAGAAATGTAAAAATATCCATCAGAGCAGGAAGACTGACAAGGACTCTGGCAGCACAGGTAACACCTGACATAACAACCAAAGGCAAAACAAGAAGCAACTGAGAAGCAGTGTATCACCCTTCCACAGTCCACCCAAGATACACAGAATGACCTACAATGGAAGAGACGTGACAGGTGGCTGCTCACTTTTGCCTCGTCGATCATCACCCCTACAGAGATGAGTCTTCCATACTAACATCAGGGCCTGCATTGAGAAGGCCATGCAACAGAGCCCACTGTCATGCCAAGACGGACCGGACACCGTGCTCGCAGCCTGTCCATCCGAGAGAAATCATGCAGCCCTCGCGCTGCTGGCACAGCCCCCAGGGGCAGAGGTCCTCCTCAGAGTGTCACAGGCTTTTCTCTCTGAATGTCCTCAAAGAATGCAGTAGCAGCTAGGAACTGGGGAAAATACTCAAATGAGATGGAAGGAGGAGGAGGACAGAGGTTTATCGACTTAACAGATAAATATCCAGGACAACTCCTGGAGCAACATACACCCACCTGAAGACATTAAGGACACCACCCCTCTAACGAGTGGTCATTTGGACCAGAATATGCTTGCTAATGGCTTGTAGTGTGAATCCACCATTTATTTCACCTCCACGAAACAACTGGTATAGCAAAACCAACTGTGTGTGAGTTAGAAGTTCAATGTCCAAGTCTTGGTAAGGCCAGTAAATTGCTAAGTGACAATGAGTCTGGATTTTCTTTTCTACAAAAAGAAGTTGGACCAGATGAGCTCTCAGAGTCTTTTTAGATCTAACCATGCATGATTCTGTTCTTCAACACCAAACGGAAAGCTTTCTTCTACAGCCCCTCCATTTGTATAGATTATCTAATGTATTATTTTATACCACCCATTTGTGGACGCTAGGGAAAGCCATAGAAAAGAAGGGAGGTGAGAGAGGATGGTGCGTGGCAGCAGTTGGAGGCACAGGACATGCACACAATGAGAAGCAGGCCTGTTGGACCCCAGCTGCTTGGCTGTGGCAAACTGCCTAGGCTGTTGTATGTCTCAAGCTAGCAATGGCAGGCTACCCATGCCTAGGTGATATGTCACATCCAAGGAGCAGGTGTGCAACATACCTTTCATTTAATTGACCTCCATGTCCCAGAACACAGTAAATGGAGCATATTTTACAATGCTCTCATGGAAAATGTAGCTTCTAAGGTTAACCAGGACAGTGTTGGGGTTTCCTTGGGTACACAAGAATTCCATGTGCTGCCCCCCGCCATGTTTTGGAAAAACATACCCTGGGGTCCTACCCCCATAATGTGCCTGACTTGACTGTATTAACAATTTCTGTTCTAATAAAGAAATGTTTCCTAGTTTTTCTCTCTAGGAGTACTGACACCCAAAACAAAGGATCAGGGTAGACAAAGCACAGAGTCCTAGGCTGCAGTTCTGCCTGGGATTCAAAAACAGTTTCTCCACTGGAAAATGTGATGTGCGATTTGCTGAATAATTAAAGACTATAGGTTATCAACCAGAGAAAAAGGTTCTGTCCATGTTGGGAGTTTAAAAGGCTCTTTTGTTTTAGCAAGTACTCTAAATTATACATGATATTGGAAGAGAGAAATATCACTAGCAATACAAAATAACACAAAATCCAAATATTCAATAAGCTAATTGTGTGCGAGACTATCAGTTGCCTACCTCAAAATCCACCCTTCCATTCCAGTAAGATGCAAGTGGGATTACTGTATGGGACTTATGCGAAGGCTGTTTAAAGGGCGCCAATGCAGACAGGAAGGGCTCTGTTAGGTCCCACCTTCCCTCATTTCCTAACCTCCAACTGGACACGATGTCCCAAACCCCAGCAGCTGGGCTGGCCTACTTGACAAGGGCCGCCTTGTGCCCACAAGCAGAGCACCAAGAAAGAAAACCAGTTCTACTCTGCTTATCTCTGAAATTCTCACATGACAGAAAAAAAATAAAATCTTCTTGTTTTTTTAGGGGTTTTGTTATTTATAATTATATAGCTTAGAAATTTATCCAAAGTCTACTTTCAATCTTAGACATATAAACCTATAGATCAAATCTAATTTGGAGGCTAAAAGTTGGTATGAATAGTTTTTTAATTGTACAATGAAGAGAAAAGATGTCTCAGGTGGTCAGTCACTCAATACAAAGATATTTAGTTAACAAAACAATATTTAAGAGTAAACTCTATTTTTGCCATGTTGATACAGAAATAGGTTGTTGAGGAAACTACAGAAGGTTCTGATTTCTCACTCTTCTCACTTTATACCAGAGATAATATCGGCCCACCACATGAGCACAGGCAGAGGATTAACTAATTAGCCGTTGTCAATCACCATGAAAATATAAATGTTAAGAAGCAATAGGACTTTTCATTAAACTATTAATAGCTGTGCTAGTAATTTCTTCCTTCACTGGAGAAAATTTACATTTGATAAGCACCAAAGTCTCATAGCATAATAAGAATAAAACTTAAATGAAATTAAGTCTGAAGACACTTCATGACATTTTAACAAAAGCATTAAGGAAAAAGATGCTACTATCAAATGTGGTCTCCTGGAGATAGGCTCAAGGTATTTCTGATGAAGCAAGACACTTCATCAGGTAGTCTGTACTGGTTGTGTTATTTTAGAGGAGTACTCTAAAATGCTGCCACAACCTAATCCACCTCTCAACAACTGTTCATAGGTTCTACCCTACTTGACTCTTTTCCAGCTACTCATAGGACAACCTGATAAAAAAGATGTTCTTACTTACTAACCTCCTGCTTAGTGCACACCTACAGCCCTTTTTACATACACTGTGCCTTGCTTGGACTCGAACACTCTGAGTGTACAACTTGCTCTGACACAATGCTACTGCTTATGTAAGTATTTTTTAAATAAGATATGAAAAGTTTAACTCAAAGTATTGTTAATTCGTCTGCAATGCCCGACCTAGATGTCCCATCTTGCCCTACCTTCCCATATCTACCTCCTTCCTATGCAGTTCCCAGTGATCTCTACGGCTGCAGTCCACCGGCGGTCTCTTCCACAAGGCCTCTGCTGCCAGCTCCTAAACTCACCACTCCCTTCTTTGAACATTCATAGAACGTATCATTCATATTAACAATTCTGGCACTTAATATACTGCAACATTCAATATTACTTTTCAAGTGTGTGCGTTTTGTGCCCCAGGTGCACAGTGAGATCCTTTGCAAGAGGATTCATGACTCACATTTCTTTGTATCCTCTCAATGCACAGCAGAGGATGAGAATATAGTAAAAACTCACTAACGTGTACACGTTACGTATGTTGCCTTAATGTTTGGTGCACTACAAAAAGTCAACTCTCTTTATGGTCATTTGTTGCACAGATGCATTTTTTAGGCACTATTTCCCTAGAAAACAAAAGTACCAATCTCTCCACATTTAAAGGAACTCATTTAGGCCAGACAATCTTCCAAACCATTGATCACCTGATTCTCTTACTGCTAGTCCAGTTTCATGATGCCTATGCTTGCCTACTAAAAGCAAGTATGAATATTTTCAATTGCACAAAACTAAAATTAATATCTTATCATTCAACAGCTAATTCATAAAGCCAGGAAGAATTTTTTCAATAGTCTAAAAGATGCATGGAAAAATGTGTCACTAAATAAATAAGCTACTAGTATAACATATTTCAATGGCATCCCTTGCACAACTGTCTTATACTTACATACCAGAGTTCAGGCCACAATCTTATCAGAGCCTTAATTTTTAATATTCTGAGTAGAATTAAATTAGAACAAAATATGATATAGAAACAGGGCCTCTGTTCTTTATTCTCAAAATACGATGTCTGCAATTCTATATAAATCTAAACATTAAGGTCTTCCTAGAGAGGTGATAAGCATACTTAATTAAACTAATACTTATTTCCCTCAGATATCAAGTCACACTAATTCTTTTAAAACTTCTCTGGATTCTGAAAGACAGTCAAATCAGAAATCTGATTCATGTAAGTTATTCTTAAAGGAACTATTACTACCTTTTATAATACCAATACTAATACTAATACTAATAATTATGCAGATAATGAGCATTCACTATGTGCCAACTACCTTACTAGGATGACGCATCTCTTATCTCATTTAATTGCCACAACTCTATGAAGTAGGCAGTATTACTGCCTTTTTATTACTGTCTCTACTTTACAGATAAGGAAATTTTAGATTAAAAATGTAAGTAATCTGCCTCAGGCCACACAGCCAGTTTTGGGAGAAATGAGATTTGCATTTTGGTTGGTCAGTTGCCAGAGCCCAGCCCTCTGTCCAGTACACTGAAATCTCTACCCGGACCCATTAGCCACACAACTCTTTTCACTCATTTTAACATTGTGAAGTTTTGTTAATTCATCTTTCATGTCAAAGATTGGTAAGAATTAATTACTACTGAGTGATTACATTGATTTTTTTAAGCTAATGGCATTTTTAATGAAAATAATACTAAGGGAGATGATGGGAAACTGCAAGTCTGAAAATCAGCCATAAAGGCAGCCTGTTAAAACTCACAAGATGATAACAGATTCCAAAAAATGAATAGTAAAATTAAATCTGCCTGGTAATTTCTTTTTGGGGGGATGCTGGTGGGCATAACCAATAATTCCTCAGTAATAACATTTCCCACAGAGATGAACCTTAGTATATGTTTTTAAAAAGGAAAACCCACTGCTCTAATCCAACGAGAATAAAACACCCTTCTTAGCATCCATTTGCTGGATTTCAATAAGGCACTAAACCTTGTATGTCAAAACTACTCATCTTGAAAGAAAAGAACGTTAGCCAGCCTTAATGCTCCTCTACATCTTGCTTTTTCAGGGTGTCATTTCCACTTGCTATAACAAGCCCAACTACAAGGGGCCTTATATCCCATAGCCAAAGCTCAAGGGGTAACGAACCTGAGGTCAGAAGAGTCTTCATTATTAAAGGGTGGGGGGGCTGGATCACCAACTGTTACCTAAGATGGGCTACATTGGGGGAAAAACTTAGATAATTGACAAAGGGGAAACTAAACCACAACTCAAAGAGATAAGAAGGATGTTACGTGACCCAGTGTCTACCTTTGGGTTCTGGCCTAAATATACAAATCCTCTTTTAAACAATTCTAGCCAAAAAAGTATCACAAATTTAACACAAGCAAAAGTGAACTCACCTTCCTACCTTTCAAATGTGCTTCTTTTATTTTCAGAACAGGTGATGGCCAGCCAATGCCCCTGAGGAATCCAGAGATGCAGTACTTGCTCTGGATCTCTCCCTTGTTCTTACGCTCTGCAATCACTCACTCACTACACTGGGATGATTCCACCTCCTAAACGTTTACTGAATTTGACCCTCTTCTCCTCTCTTATTACCACAGCACTTGTTTTGGCCCCATCTTCTCTTACTGGCATATCACAAGAGCTGTCAATCTGGGAACCCCTTCCCCCTAATTTCTCCGCTAATGCACCATCCAATTGAATATGTAATCCCCTGCATAAAACCATTAATGACCACACACTGCCTAAAACAGTAACTACCAAAATTCTTAGGCTTCTAAATTCAATATTCAAATAAAATCTTACTTGAATACCCAGTATACAAAACAATTCCAGCCTGGGCTGTTCTAGTTGCAGGGCATGGAAGACCCCGGCTAACTCACCCTCCTACCTCCACGTGTCCCTGGCCAATGGCTGCGAGGTTCCTCAGAGAAGTCTGAAAGGCACAGATGGAAGAATCAAATTTAGGTTCTCAGCTTGGCCCCCCAGAGCAGGACCCTATCTTCTAGTTTGTTGCAGTAACCAGGCTTCAAGATGGCCCCCAATGATCCCCGTCTTCTGGTGTTTGTGTAATTCTCTCTCATATCATACCAGCACTGACCCGTGTGACCTAGAACATGGCAGAAGTAATGGTATGCCACTTCCAAGATTAGGTAATAAAAGACACTGTCTCTTTCTCTCCCTGCCTATCTCTCCCTCTCCCTCTCAGATTACTTGCTCTATGGAAAGCCAGCTTCCATGTCATAAACTACCCTACAGACAGGCCCATGTGGTGAAGACCTAATGTCTTCAGTCAGCAGCCATGTGACTGAGCTTGGACGTAGGCCCCCCAACCCAGTCAAGCCTTCTGAGAACAGCATCCGAGGCCAACACCTTGACTGCACCCTCATATGAGACCTGAAACAAGAATCTCCCAGGTCAGCTGCTCCCAAATTTCTGACCTACAAAAATTTTAAGATCACACATAAATTTTGCTTAAAGTCAAAAGTTTGGGAGTAATTTGTTACACAGCAATAGATAACTAATACTTTCTTATTCTCTCATTCATTCCCTATTTTACCATTTTTTCTCTAGCTGGAAGTTGCCCCAGCAGATGCTATGCTGCTCAATATCTCTCCTATTCTTTCTCTTTTATCTGCCTGAAATGTGTCTCTCCCCACATTTCCTCATCTAGCTAACTCTTGCTCATCACCATAGGCATCAGTGACCCCTTTCCACCATTTTTCTTTCAGAAGATTTTGGGCCCTGTATCTCCAGTGTTTATTCGACAAAGAGTAGGATCTTGAAATGTTTATTGAACTGAACTGCTTATAAATGCACAGTAGTATTTGGGAAAATAACCTACTATGAAGAACTATTCATTTCATTTCCTCTGTATGTTCTTAGCACAACAAGAAATGGTACCATTCACTTTTCATTGTAGTAAGCCAAACTGCAGCATCTAATCAATGGAACAACATTTGTACTAATAAACACTTGTCTGTTTTAAACTGTTGTTCACAAGAAGAAAGCTATCACCATTTAGTCGTTGGGCACCACTTAAGTTATACCTATGAGAGACCACTAGCAAAAGTTAAGGCAAAGCACAACCCTTTGCTCTTCTGCTAGACACTGGGACAGATGAACTGCAAAGGGCAGGCAGTGTGCTTGAGGAAGGAAGTAATGGAAGGAGGAAAAAATAAATTGAGAAAAAGAGGGGACTATGTTCAGCTGTGCTGCTTGCTAACCAAGCCACCACTTCGGACCAACTGACAAAAACAGTATTAGTAACTCCAAAAGAAGCTTCAGCTAGATTTCCACAGGCCAAACAAGGTGATACCAAGAAAGGGCTGGGTTTAGTAAATTGTACCCTTCCACTCAATCAGAGTGGTACCTTGGTGGGAAACAAAAAGAAAATACAAACCAATAGGCTAAGGCTTATACCCTAAAAATAAAGCCCTGGCAAGGAAGAAAAGCAAAAGGAGAGCAAGGGAGAGCTGTATTATAGAAAATACTCAGAAGAACAGAGGGAGTAGAAGAATAACTCGGATGTTAGCTTCCAGATAAGAGTTTAAATCTTTTCTTTTGAATGTATGACAATATATATTATTTAATAAAATATTAAACCAGATCCATACAGTCACAGAACACTGCTTTCTGATAACCAGTATAAAACATTAGTGAAGGCAAATATTTCACACAGAAAATAAAATTATACATAAGAGATAGTGAGTACAATGTATGACAGATGAGAGATCTCTTTACAAAAGGAGTATAAAAGCAAACTCAAAAATCTGTCAACCTGATCACTTAATTATGATTGGGAAAAACTTATTATAAATTTATAAAAGTTAAGTTAAAAGGCAATCTGAGAGATAAAATACACAATTTAAATAATTCATAAATTAAATTACAATGTCTTGATATAGCAAAAACATCTTAATGTCTGAATGTGTAATGGTGTTTTTTCTAAAAGAATATTTCTTCTAAATCATTTTAATGGTGGTAACCTTTTTATAAAAAGTTTGTTTTGCAAGAATGACAGAGATAGGTAAATTGGTAGCTGCTCTATTACTTTTCACATTTGTTAGCAGCTCCTAGTTTACAGAGGATCTGAATATCTACCCTCTGTTCCAGTATCTCCCACATCAGAAAACCACGAGCTCTGGGACCATTGAAATGGGCACAACTGCAAGAAAGCCACGTGAGATAGACCAGCCCCCATTATGTAGGTAAACAGACACGGAAATGGGCATTTCTCAAGACTAATCGGAATTCTTCTTGGAAAACAAGCTCAGTGTGCATGACTAGTGAATGCATCCTAATATTAATTTTGCAGTTAAAGGTTAAAATTAAGGGAGCTAATGGCCCCAATAATCCTTATCTACATTTTTATTTAGTCACCAGGGGGAGCTAATACTGCTCTGTGGGTAGAGAGTCCAAGAATTAGATTTTTTAAAAGGGGAAAAAATTAAATTGATGTAGTATTAAATATAATCCTGGTCCACAATGTCCATAAGGCAAATATACCACACATGCAAAAAAAAAATTAGGGACATATCCTTTTGTTGTTAAACAAAGTTAGAAAAAACTAAAAGCTATCAATTAGTAGCTCGCTGTGCTTAATAGAAGACATATGCAAACCCACTTATTTATGGATGTCTTCAGTCCTATTAGGGTCTCACTCACAATCTAGATTTTGTACATTTGTCCATTTATTGCACTGACCCAGTTATTTTCTTGGTTTGAAGTACTACTATGATTCTACATTCTAACAGCTAATCATTTGCTCAAAAGCACACCATATAATTACTTTATAATTATACTGAAACAAATGTTTCCCTTTCCTTTTGCTTCAAATTCAAATATTTCCTTCTGTTTCAAATATATTTTTTAGCGCTTTTAATGTGTGTTCAAAGAGTTCCAGCCAATAATCTACTTAAATTCATTCTACAATTCACACAGGAGACACAATCCCTTTAAACTTTGAGAAGCTCCAGTTGGAACAAAGAGGGGAATGGGATTCAGAGTTTGTGGAATAATCACCTCTAATCGATCAATTTCCCCGGAAGGTAAAGCTGAAAGAAAGGAAGAGTAAAGAGTTCCAGTCCAATTCCTTGAAGTTTAAAGGAACTAAGCCCTGAGGCACAGCGTAGAATGATTCCTGCCTCCCCTTCCCAAGGCCTATTAAGAGGTCATAGATCTCTGTGACATTGCTGCCATTCCCCAAAGACAAGGTCCCCAGCCAGAGATTTAGCACAAGAAGAAAGGATAGGAAAATGTCTGCTTTTAATAGCTTCTCTAGCAACTCACCACCCTATAAAGGAAGTAGATGCCTACCGATCACAACTATCTTAAGCAATGTAAAAAATATATGTATGTATATGTATATGCATGTGTGTGTGTGTGTATATGTATAAATGCAGTCATGCAAACATGTAAAAATTCAACATCTTACAGTTTAACAGGCTGAATTCCATGTCTGGGAACAGAACAGGTCACATGCTACTGAGCCCTTGTGTGAACACCACTGTGTCCAAATAGCTAACATGGCCCCGCTTATAAGACAGACTGAACGGCTGCAGAGGGCCTAGGAAATGTTTGGTCTCTTTTAATTCATCTTCCCCACAAAAGAGGCCCCAATGTTTCCACATCCCAAATACAGGCCTTCATTTATAATGTTCACACTTCTCCACAGGGACAAACTGACAGCTTTAATTACCGTCAATGACCATCAAGGACATGGTGGAAATTCTTGAAGATATTCTCCCATGGTTTGTATTCTTGACATTTTATTTACAATTTTTGGCAAATCCTAAAACCACAGAATTAGATGACTATATATTCAATGTTAATTATACAAGTAAGGCAAAACCATTTATCTGAAACAACTGTGGTTGATAAGACATCCAAAAGTAGCATTTTTATACACAAGTAATGCCAGTTTTCTTTTTGAATCCTAGTCATTTCAAAATGCTAATTTCAAAAACCCCAAGTTAATCAAGAAGCAGGTAATTTATGAATACAGTTTTTTCTATATATAATATACGTATGTATTATATGCATAATTTCATTTACGAATGAAACTACACAGGATAGTCTCTGCTTAGGTTTTACTTATAAAAAATAAAGTGAATATACCCATTTATTTTTATTTCTAGGAAATCTCATTCTTCAGAAATTTCCCATTCATTATTACTAGCTTTCTAGTGATTCACAAGTTTTTAAACCAGGTTGAGAGTGAAAATACCTAATTTTAAAGTGTGCATCAAAAAATACAGAGAAATACTTCTTAAATTACCCCTTCACCAATCCAACTATTTCATTTTGGTAAATCAATATATGTAATAACTCATCATTCACAGTAGGAAAACGTAGATCATAGGTACAGTCCTTTTATAAATCCCAATTACAATGCCCAAAAGCATTCAAAGAGCATCAAGGAAATAATGAACCTAAACATGATTCTTTTATATCCATATTTTGGCAGAAAATTTTACAAACATATCAAGAAGAGAATGGCAGACTACGCACCAATATAAAAAATTCTGCTGCAGCAAAACCAATGTGGAAATCACAAAGCTTTTAAAGCAGGTAATAGTTAAATTGACCCTTTCTCCAAAACCAGCAAAAGGACCTCACTCTGCCAACAGCCCAGAGGTTGGAAGCAATTACAGAGGACGGCTTTTTCTCTGATAAAAGCGTAGAAGAACTTAAGGCCCTGCTAGACTATGAAAATGACACACACCCGCCCACCACTTTCGCTCAAGTTGAAAGGAGCAGAGACTGAGTTGGTTTGCACATGATGAAGTTACTGGCAGCCAAGAACAGTGGTCTCTGAAATATGAGGTACTTATCCTAGGGTAGAGAAGATACTCTGAATATTTAGCAAGCCGTCAGAACCGACTCCATCCACACTCACCCAGAAACAAAGCAGGCCTCTCTGAAAGAGAGAAAATAAATAGGACTCCTATCAGCCTGGGCACCCTAACTCTTCCAGTTTCTTCCCACATCTCAAAACAGTGCCGTCTATCATGACCAATGGACAGATGTATCGATCATCACATTCAATGCAAACTGAACCAATGCATGCAAAAGCCCCAAAGTTTGACAAGTAATTTAAAAAGTTTTCTGGAAGAAAACCGCAAGATACTGATAATCAAAAACAAGTAAACAACAAGGAAATGCTACACCTTGCCCTTTTCCTCATGGATACTGTCATTCATTGTAATAAAGGAGTAAGAAAGAAACAATTTAAGCAGATTTTACAAAAAGCTGGCAAAACAAAATTGAGATTACCAGAAAATTATATGAAATATAGGCTTATATCCATCATTGATAATGATGCACCTTATCAAGAAGTTTAATTATGCATGTTCTTTGGTGGTTTTTGAGAGAGCTTTTTCTTCAGCACTCACAGCCATTAAAATAAATTGTCAAAATAAATGAATCTAGACCAGGGCTTCAAACCAACATAAAGTTATTATTTTTTTATCCTAACCAGGGGACATATTTTTCATTGCTTTTTAGACATGGACAGGGGGAAGAGAGGGAGGGAGAGACAGAGAAAGAGAGATATCACTGTAAGAAAGAACATCAACTGGTTGCCTTCTCATACATACTCTGACCAGGGATCAAACCCACAGTCAGGGAATCAACCCCACGACTTTTTGGTTCATGGGAAAACACTCCAGACAAATAAGCCACACTAGCCAGAGCCATAAATTTATTTTTAAAACCTGTTTGTTTAACCTTTATTTCATTTTTCAATTCTTTTTTTGTTACTGTTATATCATATACATATCTATGTAGTATATGGATGAACATAACTTACTAACACATGCTAACATATTATGAAGATGCATACTCACTTTTTTAAAAGACTTTGTTTATTTGTAGAAAAGGGTAGGGAGGGATAGAGAGAGAGAATCATCAATGTGTAGTTGCCTCTCAAGCACCCCCTACTGGGGACCTGGCCTGCAACCCAGATACGTGCCCTGACTGGGAATCCAATCGGTGACCCTTTGGTTTGTAAGCCAGTGCTCAATCCACTAAGCCAAGCCACACCAACCAGTGCTATACTAAATTTTTTTAATCAAAAAGTTTGAAAATCACTGCTCTAAAAAATAGGAACTATGTGGAGAAAGAGAATGAAAATGATGGAGGCCCTAAAACTGCACTGGGGCTGAGAGGATGAAGTAAGCTAAAAACTGAGAAAATATTTGAAGCAGCAAACCAGATATCGATCAAAATTGAAGAACACAGAAAATAAAATATATAGTACCTTAAGTGTAATCAATATTGAGATAGATAATATGCAAATGTTAATAAAATATGAATAATGAATTAACATGGAAACTAATAGAGAAAGATGTAAACAAGTTATCATGTCTTACCCCTAATTGATATAAACTAAAAAGTTAAAATATCATTTATTTCATGCAATTTTTTAAAATAATGACTTGAAATGGAAAAAAAAGAGTTTCAATATGCTTCTGTGAAAATCATGCTTCATTCCATAGAACACTCAATTCCCTTGTTTCCACTGCCAACAGAACTAGCTGTTATGGTACTTGATTTTCCAGTAGAATAAACCAGTCTTTAATTTGGAAAGAAAAAGATGTCTTTCACTTTAAAAGTTCTTTGGCCAAAAATAATCCAGATGTCTAAAAGTCTTCAGTTCACAAAATCTGTGTGAAGATTCCAGGAAGTCTCATAAGTTTTCAAATCAAATTAAGTGAACATACACTATTTCATACTAATGTACAGTGTCTACTCATTGATTCAGTTCATTTTCCTCAAAAATAAGAATCTGCACAGTAACAATATTTGTAAAGGAATCACAAATACAGTTAGGGCTTTTTAAATCTGGTCTACAAACGTGTTCCCCCAAAGTGCAACATTCTTGCTGTCACACATATCTCTACCTACTCATCTTGCCAATAGTATGATGGGCCAGAGGATTTAGAATGAATGCAATGCTATTTAGTTGTTTCTGCATTCTGCACACCCAGGCAGATCACATTAATGATGTGAGAGAACACTTTAACAGACAACTCAAGTTTGCAAATTAGCAGGAGAGAAGAGAAAAATGACTCGGAACAACAAGCATACAGTATTACCAAATGCACTTTACAAATTTATCCTGTGAAGTGTAGCTTAGTTTTGATGATTTACAATGCTAGTTCTAACTTGGTTTTCTAAGCAACATAAAGTCTCCGTAATCTCAGCCTTCCCCATAGCACCCTGCTATTAAATCTTTGTTGAGAAGTGTGATGAGACCCCTCTGGCTTCCAGCCCTCCCCATCCCCTGAGGGAACTGGCAAAAAATGATAGGGTTTGTGGATTAGTAAAATGAGAGGTTCTCTGTGCTTTTCCTTCTTTAAATATATATTTTGATAATCTGTCTTCTGCATCAGAGAGTCCCAACAGCATTACAGTGTTGATTTCCCTCTCTTCCCAGACTCCAGGAAAGAGAGCACGGCTGGGGCAAAACAGGTGGCTTCCCTCTACTGCCACAATTGAAGAGTGGGATTTAGCTGTTTTTCTCTCACCTTTCCCCTTATTCCTTCAAGCAGGGACAGACATAATTTACTAACACATGCTGAATTGTAAACTACGGGACAACTGCACCATGAGACAAAGAAAGAGCTTATGTTATGAGGGCCACCTTGTCCCTTACTATCTTCAGGGGCTGTTTTTGCCCTTTCTTAGATCAAGATGCTTGTCCAGAATAGAGCCCACATTCCAGAACAGCCATCAGTATGGGCTCCATGAATTGCGTGTGTAAACCTTTAGATCTCTGGGTTTCCTGCTGAATCTACTCTCTGTGAGTTCCATCCAAATTACTGACATCTACTCATGAATTGACCTGGGGCAACTCAACCCAAAAGATGACTTTCACGTCTGGGTCCAAACTGATCATCTTGCTCCATGTTTTAACTTCATTTCCTAAAGCCTGGTCTAGTCTGGGCTCACTTGGCAAGATTATACCAGGATTTTTCAAGACTTTTGACAAAGAATGAATCTGTTCCCATCTAGGCAGACTGTCTAGGAATGTGCTTCACCCTTGGAGATAAAAGTACCAATGAAACCCTCTGCTGAAGGATGAGAGCAATCTCAAAGCTGGGTTTCTAGCAGTTCTCTGACAACAGAACTACCCTGAGTAACTCTCATGTGCATCAGACCCTGGAATCCTCAGCTTTCTCTTCTTTTGCAAACAAGTTTTAAGAGTTCTTTCCTAATTCTACTTGGTAATTGATCCTACAGTACACTATTCAGAATTCCCTCTTCCTTCATGTAAACTGTTCACCCAAAAGTCTTCAGGCTAAGGTCAAGCTGAGTAGGACCAAAGAAGTAAAGATTTCAAGATTAATGGAAGGGACAGGGAAGCCAGGAAGAGCAAAGGGAAAAGCTGAAAGAGAAGCAAGAGGCTATAAAACAGGGAGAAATTAAGAGGAGAAACGTGGACAATATAGAATTTAAGAGTCTTGCAGAAACAACAGGAATGAGGAAAATTAACAAAGATACAAATGTGGCTAGATCAAGTTAAAAGACAAAAAATATATAAAAGAATAATAAAAGAAAGTGAAACTAAGAGTGAAAAAACAATTAGGAATGTCATCCTTTGCTAAACTAGCACTTCATCTATGAGAAGAAGAAAGAGAAAAGAAGGAGGAGGAGGAGAGGAAGGGGGTGGGGGAGAAGGGTGAAGAGAAGGGGGACAAGAACAAGAAAAGAAGAAAGAAAAACAAGAAGAAAAGCCACCAAGAAAAGAGTCAGCTCAAGCAGCAGGAATCAAAAGTTGTAAGAGCTGGACCTCCTAACTTACATTAAAAGGCTGTAACCAAGGAAGAAGGTAAAAGTATCATGTTACCTTTTTAATTAAAATGCTTCCAGCATCTTTAATCTTTTCCAGATTAACCCTTAGCTAATTCAAGTTTCAACTTTAATACCTTCGACAAATGTGAATGATTCCTGGCTTTGTTTCTCCCTCCTTTTGCTCTCTCCCTGATCCTCTGCTTGTGCTTTTTTTCCATCAACCTACCTACCACCCTCTGCAAGAAACCATCCTGACCAACAATAAACAGGACCAAGGCCCATCGGGTTTCCCTTTCCTGAAATGTCTTTCAAGTCACAAATAAGCCTCTGTTCTCCTACCTCTGTTTCAAATGTGATATGTGAGCACAGACTAGATTCTCTGCTTTTAGAAAGCTTAACATCAAAGTAAACCAAGTATTTTATTAGAGTTTGGTTTTTAATTTTTGAAGAAACACAGTATTTAACCCATAAATATTATCTTCTGCATACCCTGTGCTGAAAATCCAGCATTTTCTGCACTGATACTAAAGTTGCAGAGTATATAAAGAAATAGACACTGTATAATATATAAAGTTGTAAAGGAATAATGTTTTTGCTTCTGTTCTATTTCATAGAGCTGAACATAAGAATAACTATATGGCAGAAATTCAGTAATTAAGTAAGCACTAAGCAGAATTTGAGGTTTGTTTTTAAACTATTTGAATCTGAAAGTTAACCTTTCACACGAGAGATGAGGCAGTTTTACCTTCGGTAAGACCTCGTGTGACCAGAGCACACACTGGCCATGTCAGCCAAGTTCCCACGCCTTTACCCTAAGGTTAGTGTCGATTCTACAGCAATAAAGCCTCCTTTAAAGCATGAGCTATCCCACTGCAAATAGAATTGTACTAATTGCCTGCACTTAGTGGGATTTTCCAAAAATTATGCATTGTGAGAAAAATTGAATTAAACAAAGTCAATTAAATATATATGAGTTAGAAAATGCAAATAAATCCACATAGAATACCTCTACATATCCAACAAAATGCTAAAATTAAAAAGACTGACCACACAACTGTCAGCAAGGATGCACAGCTAGAACACTCAGACACTGCTAGTAGGTGTGTAAAAGACTCAGAAGTTGCCCTGGCTGGCGCAGCCCAGTGGATTGAATGTGGGCTGTGAACCAAAGTGTCGCAGGTTCGATTCCCAGTCAGGGCACATGCCTGGGTTGCAGGCCACGGCCCCCAGCAACCGCACATTGACATTTCTCTCTCTCTCTCTTTCTCCCTCCCTTCCCTCTCTAAAAATAAATAAATAAAATCTTTTTTAAAAAAGGCTCAGAAGTTTTCATACAGTTAAAACTTACATTTAACACATACTTACACACCCCACCCAATACCCATAACCCAACATTTTTATTCCTACTTACTACCTCAAGGAAATAAAACATATGTCCACGAAAAGATATATACAGAAAAAGGTTCTCAACTTTATTCATAATAACCAAAAACTAAAAATAACCAAAATATCTAACAGAAGAATCAAAAATAAATTATGATAT
This sequence comes from Phyllostomus hastatus, assembly GCF_019186645.2. Lineage (NCBI taxonomy): Eukaryota > Metazoa > Chordata > Mammalia > Chiroptera > Phyllostomidae > Phyllostomus > Phyllostomus hastatus. The sequence continues at coordinate 21,735,052 of NW_025333960.1, forward strand.
ATTCATACGATAGAAGGAATACTAGTCAGCAGTAAAAAACACCTATAAAGACATGAATGAATCTTGCAGACATGCTGAACAAAGGAGAGTGCACCCTGAGTGACTATGCTTACAAGAAATTCTGTAACACACAACACTAATCTACGCTTTAGAAAGTTAAAAGCTGGTTACTTCTGTTGGAGCATTATTAACTGGAAATGGATATAAGAAAAATTTCTAGGATGCAAGAAATTATCTTAAGAGGAGTGTGGGTAACACAGATGTATGTATTTTGTCAAAATTCATCACATTGTACATTTACGACTTTTAAATTTCAATGTATGTAAATGCTGCATTAAAATTACAGCATTAATCATTATAAACAACTATTAAACTCTACTTTGTTGATCTGCTTATTATGATGATATGAGTAAGCCATTTTGAAACCACTTAATGTGTATTCTAGACTCAAGAAAATGAGTAAATATATTAAGGACGACAGGAGCCACGTTTCTCACAGCTGAAGAAGAAAGTAACAAATATGAAAAAGAGTAAGGTTGGGACATGTTGAATTAAATCAGAAGTATCAATAAGAACACAAAGCTCTTATTACAGAAAAATATATTTATGTGTATATTTGTACACATGTATAATTGATGAACATATACATTTCTTAATTCTGTTTGCTGAGCAGGTCTGTAACCGACACACTTAGAGCAATGAGCACACCCAGCACCTATGTCATCTTAAGGGAACTAAGGCTCCTTGGGGAAAACGGTGATGGCAGGACTGGAACAAGAACAGAAACTAAGTCCTCAAACAGTGATGGAGACACAGTAAAACAAGACAGAATCCAGTTTGAAGGGACTCCTATTGCCTGAATCTAGAGCAAGCTGGGCATCAAAATAATGACAGCAAAGAATTATGACCCAGTCCTGGCTGGCGTAGCTCAGTGGATTGTGTGCGGACTGCGAACCAAAGTGTTGCAGGTTCGATTCCCAGGCAGGGTACATGCCTGGGTTGCATGCCATGACCCCCAGCAAACCACACATTGATGTTTCTCTCTCTCTCTCTCTTTCTCCCTCCCTTCCCTTTCTAAAAATAAATAAATAAAATTTTAAAAAAAGAATTATGATCCAATTAATTAAATAAAAATTCAAAAGCCCAGGATGATATGAATAAATAAATGAAGAAATAAGAAAGGATAGTGTAACAAGAGTCCAACTAATAAATACAAAAATTATGGAGTAAAAATGGATGTTTTATGAGGATGATATTTATAGGGCATCAAAGTACATGTTATTTTCAAAAGGAAAATAGTAACTTTAAGGTAGAGAATGTTGGTGGATACCACCTTTAACAAGTATGCAGTGTTAACCTCATCAGCTTGGGCAAATCAGCATCACATACTTCCTGATTAGGTGCACTGCGGAGGGCACAGAATCACTTTGGTGGTAGTCCTGCCATGGAAGTATGTAACCAGAATGGAGCCACAGGAAAACGTCAGGCAAACCCAAATACAGACGAGCATTCTTTGAAGAGCTGGCAGGTGCTCATCAAGAAAGACAAAGGCTGAGAGGTCATTCCAGGTGAAGTGAAAAAAAAAAGACTTGACAATTAAACATTATGCATGATCCTTGTCCTAGAGAGAAAAAAATATATAGCTCTAAGGTACATCATTGTAGTAAGTGCTGAAACTTCGACATTGATTGTGGAGTAGGTGACAGTGTTCCATGGTAAGTGTTTTCCATCCTGATTTCAGTGAGTGTGCTGTGGTCATGTAATAGAATGTATTTGTTCTTAGGAAATACACAGGGTATATTTAGAAGGGTGTGATAGCTTCACCCTTCTCTCAAATGATTAAGAAAAGAATTGATGAAAAAGAGAGATAATGAATGATAAAGCAAATGGGGTAAATGTAAACAACTGGGAATCAGGTAAATGGAAGTATGGGAATCCCATGTCTTATTTTTGCAATCTTTTTATGAATTTGGAATTGTATCAAAATAAGTTACCAAAAAACACAAAAAACATGTACATGGCCAATATTTATATAAGCTTCATCAATTCTCATACTTATGTTCCAAAAATAATAATGGATTTTCTGAAAGGAAGAAGATTCTATGGCCTAATAAACTCACTTGCTGTAACCCCTTCTTGAAGAGCTGGAGTGCACTTTAATAAAGAAGCCTATGCAACTGGACTTAATCCAACATTTCCACAATCATGTGTCAGAAAATCTGATTAAAATGAAACACCTATTAAAATCTTACAGTATCAATATTCTGTGGAAAACAGTTGGAGAACAAAGGTGTCTGTATTTCCTACACATGATTAATTGAAGAAAAATTTGTGCTAGAAAAATAAGATAAAGAGAGAAAGAGATCTACAAACACACACACATACACACACACAAGAGCAGGGTCAGCTTCAAACAGTAAGAGGAAAATGACATGAATCTAAAAAATAGTATCTAAATATCCCACCTGGTCTCACACAGCACATTTCTGTAGGACATATTTTTAAAGAGAGTAGAAACTTCATAAACTGAGCTTCAGCTACTCCAACCATTAAATTGAACATGCCATGCTTCATGCCATCTCAAATCTGATTCTTCCCATGAACTGCAGAGTAGAACAGCTTCTGTGCCTTCTTGAGCACCTACTGTGGGCCAAAGGCTCAGAGGGCACAATAGTAAGTAAGACACCGTTCCTGCCATCCATGAACTTTCATACTAAGGAGGGAGATGACCAAGTTAACACACTCGGTGCAAGCTATGATATTCAAGGAGCGTCTGACTATGGGAACAGAAAAAGGCACGGAACTCAGGCAGAGAAGGACCAGAAAAAGTTCCCTTGAGGAGACGATATATAAACTAAAATAAACCAATGCATGCTAAATTTCTTTGAAGAAAAATATTTAAAAGGTATTTTTAAATTGTATGTTAGCCACCCGGTGTTAGCAACTAGATGGCATCACTGTAACTTTTTGAATGTTAACTAAAATATACCCATTGTACTATACAATTAAAATGTAGGCACAATTTAAAATCTAAACACTCAGATTGTGACTCTGGGTTTGCTATAAACCACCATCTTAGAATTCTTTCTAAAGCACTTCAAGACTTACCTAGGTATTCAAGGGCAGGGGGTAAAATAATTGGAAGAGGAAAAAAAAAGAACAAACTGAAAAATCAGAAACAGAACAGTATGAGAAGACAAGAAGGGATAAGTAGTGTTTACCTGTCAGCTGACACTGATTGATCTTGTGCTCGGTGATGTCGCTCAGCGACTCGAACACCTGCAGGCAGCTGTCGCAGCTGTGCACGGCCTCGTCCTCCAGCTCCTCTCCGTCTTCCGGCCTCTTCTTGCAGTCTAACGCCTCTCCATCTTCAGCCTTGTCTTCAAGTTTACAGTTGGGGTCTGAAAAAAGATCAAGACTGTAAGTATAGGGCTTAAAGTCAGGCTCTTTTAAAGCAACATTTAATCTTCTTGCTACCAAAAACAAAAACACCATTTTCCTTCAAGCTGCAATGGGAGGGCCTTATGGCAGATTTTATTACAGAAGAATCAAAACTGAGTCTTCCCAAAAATGTTTAGTTTGTGATGACTGGAAGTTTTACTTTTTTCCTTCACCATGCAGCCCTTTCCCCATCTTCTCTTTCAAATAATTTACCGCCCTTGGCCTTTTAGGGGGTTTTGCTTAAAAAAAAGATAAGCCACTTTTAAAATTAAACAGTCTCCAATGAAAAGGGGAAAAAAACACTGTGCTTAAGAATGAATTCCTTTTCTGCTAAACATACTCTTTCACGGGAAATTACCAGAATTAACCAAAAGTCTAGAATAAGCTAAGCTAATTACCATATGCACAAAATTGACCTTTACTTATAAACTGGTCAAAACACACAGTTACCCCATTATTTGCTAGACAGCGATAGCAAAATAAGCTCCACCACACAGCAAAACATTCTTACAAACACAAATTCAAGTGTAAGTATGTTGGCATGTCTCGTTTTTAAAAACAGCAAAAAATGAAACAAAATATCCAAAGAATGGTAAATTGTAATCAAATCAACAGCAACTTGAATTGGCATTATCAACGTCAAAAGCTAAATAATGGAAGAACTAAAAACAGTTCCACTCTACTCCTAAACATGCTGTACACACAGCCATGGGGAATTAAGTGAGTGGAACACAAGAAATGTGTTCACTTAAAGCTCAATAAATCCTTAAGGTACTTTTGATTCTTCATGCTGTCCTTGGACTTTAGAGAAGTCCAAACACCATGGACCCCCAAACACTGTGGTGCTACTGATCCCCTGTGCGGGAAGGCAAAGGCTGGGGAGGGAGGGAGAGAGAATACACCTCTTTGGGGTAATTACGACAATATAATCTCTGACTTAATTTACAAGACATTAATTTCTAATAGAGAAAAGTCCTCCACAGTCAGAAATAAACTATGTCTCAAAATAGAGCAGTTACTGAAATAGTTACAAAAGAGTCGTATCAAAATACCTAAGAAACATGTAATGCATTATCTGTAGTCAAACTTTTTTAATATGGGAGGATACATATTTGAAATGTTACAATCAGGAATTCACAGAAAGCAAATTCGTCCAGATTTCTGAGAAAAGTCAGCGAGTGTCTGAAAGTGTTTTCTGCTCTCTTGCATGTAACACCCTTCTACAAGCCTCACTTCTTTCTACAAGCTGGGTGCCCCCGCTCCACGGGCAGTTGTTCTGAGGCCTTTCTTCACGTCGGCAATAGGCTGAACTGTATTGCCACTCTGCACATGGCTCAGGTGTGCCAAGATCAACCTAAAGTCAACGTATGTAATGGTCTCTTGGATTTATGGAAAAAAGCAGAATTCCCATCTCAAAGAGCAAGCGGTATCTGTCTGGTTTTTGGTTTGCTTGTTTGTTTTCCGTAAGAACATACTGTTGAAGTAAATTGGTAATTTGGGTTGATTTGCCATCTGGAAAATTATTATCTCAACACTCTCCACAGTGCCCATTTTGACATACTAGGGTTTTGGCTGTTCATTCCTGGGAGAGCAATCAGAGGATCTTTTTTCGTTTATCTTGTACTTTGCCCAGCACAGCATCGTGTCCAGGTGAGTGCTTAGTAAATACTATTTAATGATGATGAGAAGTTAAAGAAGAGGGGGCAGGGAGTCCATAAGAAAGTCCTCTGCTGGTATTTTTTCTGTAAACAGGAAACCTCCAAGTCAAAGAGCAGACACCCCCAAACCAAAAAGTACCTTACATGCCTACATTTTCCATAACTGACACTCTATGATACAGGACATTTGACTTGGCAAGTTTCAAATGTTTCATCTACAACCACAAATACAACAAATGGGTCATGGTTCAAGGATCTCCAAAAAAATAAAACCAAGTGGTAAAACACTGCCAAATTGGAGAATAGTAATTCAGGAAACTAAATAACTGCCCCAACTGCAGCAACTTGGCCCCACACGTTAAATACTCCTGGGAAGGCAGCACGCACACACTGGACACTCTCAGTTGTTTAGCATGAGTTTCCAGTTTCTCATAAAAATGACAGCACTCAGGGAAGCGTGGGTGCTAGGTCTGCATTTTAATACCGTTATTTAAATGCTACACATCGTGTTTGCAGGCCTGTTTGTTTTTAAATAAGGAAACACTCTGAATACTTCAAGCAGTATGCTGAGAAAAAATGATAAAAACTTGCCTTCCTTATTATTCAAGACTATGGACACTTTACATGCATCTAATATCAAAAATATCGAACAAATAAGAATGCAAACATGATGCTTTAGCTCTTAAATGCTAAAGTACAACTCCAGTCCATGCTCCTGACACTGGGGCTAGTTATTAAAATGAGGATCATTTTAACGCTAATAAAAAATGTTTTTGTTTCCACTTCTGCATTTACAGATAGAACCCTTCGGGGACTGAAGTCAGTCAAGCTTATTCACTTGTGCTGCAACTTTAGGATGCATGCTCCAGCCAACTGGCGAATTTGTTTTTAGGTCACCACTTAAGAGGGACCCTCTGGGGGGTGGGTGCGATTAGAGCCCGAGATGCCTTGGCGTAATGAGTGCTGGAATCTCAGCCTCTCTTCTCATAAGCAGATTTTTTTCCAGTCTCCACTTCCATGAAAAATCCTTTTTCTCCCATTCAAAAGATGTGTTTATTTGTGTTATGGGTCTCTGTTCCTGATGTCAGTTGATGTAGGAAGATTCTAGAAAGCTTGCATTGTCGACCATTTCTTTCCCACAGGTGGCTACACTTCAATAATTGCACATGGCCTTAGTTATGTAGTTTTTATAAAGTCCTTTGAGATCCAATCATAAAAAATAATTGTATTACTCTGCTAGCCATTCAAACCTCTGACTTCAACCTAAGGGGTTATAAATACAAGGCCCATGCCTGTAAGTACTGCCCTGCCCCCAACACCACTGCAAGAAGAACGACTGTTCTTCCAACTCTACCATTGTGCTGTAAACCCACCCAGAGGACAGTGCTTCCAAATATCCACACCCCACCTGCATGGGGACTACAAGCCCCATCGTAGCTGCAGGCACTTTTCTCTGCCCTTGGCTTGAAGGATGCCCCAGACCTGTTACAGCCATCACACAGACCTCACCTGCACACCAGCTTTCCCCTGATCCCTTCAAAAAGCTGCTATGAAACACTGGATTTGTAGTGTCCTGACCTGGATAAAAAGGCTTAATTTTGGAACAAAGACACAATTATTATTACAAAAATAAAGGGCAGCTTTCTGTTTCCAATTTTGTTAACATGACTTATAAATGGAAATTTAAAAGAAGTCTGATTTTCCTCTTATTGTGTTCTCTGGCAGGTGGTTCTTTACTTCTCATCCTCCTCTTCGTAAGTGTTGTTATTGCTACAACTTGGTTTAATAAAATTACAACTTTGGGGAAAATGAAAAATTGCACTGGCCTGAAAGTGTTGGAGGCCATAAACCCCGGACTTCAATTAATTTCAAGTGTGGGATCAGTTTAAGGCCAACCAGCAGAAATTCTATTCTGTCCATGTAAAAATGAGGTTTCACCACATTTACTTTTTATAACCTATATAAAAGTCAAGTAAAAGTAATGAATATCTAAAAGCCATCTCAGTGGACTGGCAAAGACTATCTGTATTCTTGAAACTCATCTTACATATTTCTCCTTGTGCAACAAGAATCCCATTCCTGATCAAAGCGAAAATGTCAAACCATTGAGAAAACAGCCCAATTTCCAATCCATTTCACTGCCTACAAATGGACCTCCTTCCAAGCCACTTTTGCATGGAAAAGCACTGGCAATAGAAAGAAAAACCAAGAGATCATGTGGTTATAATTATTACCAGGCAAGGAATATTTCTGCAGCTCAGTGGTAAAGTAAAACTCTGTCGCTCTCTGCTCCCAATAGTGTCCATCGCAAAACAACTGCCTCATTAAATCTCTGCAGTAAGATTAATATGCCGTAGCTGCACTACATTTATAACTTGGTACTTTATAAAAAGCACATTTAATGGTAAGAGCCAGAGCCTAGATACAAAGTATTACTATAAAAACTTCTGGCAGCCAGTACACAGTGCAGGCCCTCTGTCCTTCTTGCAGGAGATATAAATGAGGCTTTTCCTGGTTCACTGCAAGCCTGAAGCCCTACCTTAAAAACCAGAGTCAGTTTTAATGAGAGTAGCAGAAACACAAGATTCTGAGGATGATGTAAACATGAACACAAGAAGATACTTAACAACTAAGATTGGCGAGAGATGAATGAACCCAAAATACTCCTCTTATACACACACACACACACACACACACACACACACACACACACAACTGGGCCATTTCCTAACAGTTTGTTCTCTGGTAATTGCCAGGTTTTCACCAAATTAAACAACTATGACATGAATTACTCAATGTAAAACCCATCTACACACTACTGGTTAAGTTCAAGAAACTACCAACTAAAAAATGCATGTTGCCTCAAAAAAAAAGAAAAAGCAAAAACAAACAAGTCCTGCCTTCTTTGCAATGCCCATGACCTCCTGGATCTTAGTACCTACAACCACAGATAATAAACATTCAAGGAAAAGTGGGACCAACATTATGCGACTACTGGATGAGTACAAATATAATGTTTCTGCTACTTTCAACAGCTGCTTAAGTTCTTTCTTCCAAGGATAACTTCTGAAAATTAATTTTAAAAACACATGGTAAAATCCAATGTCTTATTTTCAGGAACTCTGTGATGAATAAGTAAGTAAAAATTTTTTAGATATATGTTCTCAGCTCAAATCCCTCCAAATCACTATAAATGATGCACTTCAGGCTAACAGCATCTGGTACAGAATAACTGTCCACTGTCCGACGTGGCACGTGAAGCTCACGTGCACAGAGACACTGGCCCTCTGGCGTCAGCTGACATACTTAGAAGTCCTGTGCCTAAAAAGAAAACCGGATTCTATCTGTTGGGAGCAAACCAGGTCTAAAAGCACTCCTCCTCCTACGAGTGTATTCAAATCACTTTCACTGATTCATCTTCACACTGTTTAAGAACACAAGAAGAGTAACCTTCAGGCTACGAAGGGTTAATAAGGAGCACGCAGCCTTCCCAGTTTTCAAAAACCAAAGGGCGGGATCATTGTTTTGTGCTTTCTGGGCTCTAGATGTGCACTCTAACTTGAAATCCCCCAAGATGAAAACAGGTTTAGGGACAATAAATTGCACACTGTTATAAAATGGCAAGCGGGCTCTGATGAAGGAATGCAGCATGACCAGCCTGTGCGGCCGTCTGGCCCATGCCCGCTTGCTGGTCTGCTGCCTCATTTTGTTCCACTGTCAGGGAAAGGTAAACAAACAAACAAAACAAAGACAAAAGCAATTGGTGGGGTGGCTAAGGAGGTGGCTAAGGATGAGCATCCTGAACATGGGCAAGACAGCAAGAGCAATCCCAGGCAAGGACCCAGCTGGACCCAACAGGTCCAAAGAGCTCATGTGGTAACATATGAAAGTGTGCTGTTTTTCCTTTTTCTGAAGAGTTTATTTTCTATCCAGTCTATTCTCTGAAAGTCATTAAATTGTTTCACAAGAAAAAAAAGAAAACCCTTTTCATGTACCTGTCCTCTCCTTTATCTATAAAATCTTCCCAGACAGAAAGAATTATCTCTGTATTAAGCACATTGTTGAAGTTTAGAATGTCTGTGGTTTTGCTCGTTTGTTCTACAGGTCTATCATGGTCTTTGAAGACCAGAGAGAACTATCACAGACGCACCACTATTAAGGAGATCATGCCAGATGCAAATTCATTACCACTCTTCTATCTACAATGAAATTCCTTGTAGGAGGATGCTGAGTGGAAGGAAAGAAATTAGCCTTGGGAGAGGTTAAATGCATGCACGCACGCACGCATGCACACGTGCGCGTGTGCACACACACACACTTTGTAACCAAATGAAAAGTTCCTCCTCTTCCAATCACAACCCAAATTTCTTCTACTTAGTCCTTCTTTATCTTTAACGTGAAATTTAGAAGAAAGTAATTTTGCACTCCAACTTTCACATAAAGCATTATTTAGAAGCATATTCCTGCCTTAAAGTCATTTTACCTTCAAGCTGAATCACTATGGCCAGAGGGTCACAACCTCTGTAAACGAACGCTCCCTGAGCATGCACGCAGGCTGAGGCCCTGTGGACGACGAGTCCAAGACCAGCACCATTCAACCTTTTTCATCTCGTGGTACACGTAAACTAATTATTAAAATTCTGCAACACACCAAAAAGTGTATTGTTTGCCAATCTGACCAAAAAATAAGTATAATTTTGATTTACAAAAAAATAATAATAGTAATCACCTACCCTTTTGATCCAAAGTGATTTTTTAGAAAATCATGTGCTTATAAGTATATATAAGGATTTCTGGTACCAAGAATTAACCAATCAGATGCAACCTAATTATGCACCATAGCCAATAAGATGCAATTCTATTATATGACCTATATATTTATGGTTGAAGACAGGGCACTGAAACCAAACTGCTACTGCTGTGACAGCCGCCGTCACTTTTTTATTTGACAATCTAAGGAAAAATAGATCAATGTCCCTTACTAAATATAGTCAGGTCTCGCATGTTTTAAAAATTCTTGCAGCACAACAGTTGAAGATTACTGGTCTAAGACTCTGCTGGTGGGTCAAAGCGGGTTTGGGCCATGGCCAGGTGGCTCCGTTTGTTGGAGTATTGTCCCATACATCAGAATGTTGTGGGTTGGATTCCCAGTCCGGGCACAGGACTAGGTTGTGGGTTTGATCCCTGGTCAGGGTGCATACAGGAGGCAACCATTCAATATTTCTCTCTCACATCAATGCCTTTCTCTTTCTCTCTCCCCCACTTCCTCTCTCTCTAAAATCAATAAACATACCATCAAGTGAGGGTTAAAAAATAATAGTAAGTGGGCTCAGGTATTAAAGGACACTGTCCTTTCAGCCCTGAAAGTAAAAGCTTGGGTGCCTGGGAACTGCAGCCCTGTTGCCACCCCCTCACCCAGTGTGCCATTCACAGCGCACCATTTCCCTGCATACGTCACCACGGGAGAAGGGCTGGCACGTGCCAGTGCAGGGGAAGAAACAAGCGAGTAAAGCCATGACTGCAGAAGACAGGATAAGTACTCAGACACAGGAACCCACAGAAAAGGGCTATTGACATCAGATGGTGCAGGGCAGGAAAACTGTATCAAAGAAGGGAAGCGTGGACCAAGTGGTAAAGATGAACAGCACTGAGGACAAGCAGAAAGTGGTTCTCCACACAGAAGAAACGTGCACAGGCACAGACACAAAAACAACACGATGCCTCCCAAAAAGTGCGACTTCTTCTGTGCTATGCAAATGAGGGGCACTGGATACAATGGGAAAAAAGGGAGCAGTGGCAGGGACCAAGCTGGACAAGTGGCTAGATCACGAAGGAACCACTGTGTTCTGTCCAAATGTTAATAGCTGTGCTATGAGAAGTCACTGAAGGAGTTAAAGAAGAATGACCAATCTTGCTTACATTTGAGAAAGATGCCTCTTTGGTAACTGAGAGGATAGGGTGGCAACAGACCAGATCTGGAAGCAGGGAGACCTTCCTGGAGGCCATGACACAATACAAGAAAGAAGTGAAGTCAGTGGCAGAACGGAAGAAATGGGGAGCCACCACAGAAACAGGGTCTAGAGGATGTAGGACTACTGTTGGCACAGGAAGGTGAGGAGGCATCTCACTGGCAGCCAGGAGTCAGGTGTGCTGGAGCCATTCACCCAGCTGAAATTAGGAACTGCCTTGGTTTTAAATAGGTATCTTAATTGAGGCTAATGACTTGCTTTCCTCACTATTTTCACACCCAGATTTCCTTTTTTATCCATGATCCCAATAAAGCCAAGCTGGAGAAAGACTGGCCAGAAACACACAGTTACACCAGATAACTTTTTAAATTAGTGTAAGAGATTTCCAAGGGCCCCCAATGACACTTCTTGGGACTTAGGAGATTTTTGGTAAGATTCATTTTACTTTCCTCATATTTTAAACACAGACAAAGCCAAGCAAAAATAAACGCAAAATTTGACTAAAAACAAAAACAGATATTGATTCTACTATCTCTTTATTCTTTTTTAAAAAAACATTAACCATTAATTTTTATTAACACAATTCTACATGCAGTTCATGATTCTTTTCACAAGACAATGTATTAACACTAGACAACTACTTTTAATAATTTATTTGTGTTTAATAAAACACAAATAAACATATTACAACATTTACTTTAAAGAGTAGAGCCTCTTTATGGAAGAAAATAGAGGAAGAAACCACCAAGAACAATGACAGGTCAACAGGACAAATATTAGATGGGAAGAGAACTAAAATGGTCACTGAAATACAACCCATCTAAGCTAAAAATTAAGGAAAATTATCCCACCAAAGTTCTTCCTAAATAAAGGACTTACAGTGAACTACATGGAGTCTTTTTGTCATTTGTTGTTTTGTTCTGTTTTCTTTGGGGAGACTTTTCAGCACGCATCTGTCTGATGGCCGTATTGGAGACTTTTCACTCTTCTAACCGCCCTGGGGCCTTGCTGCCCCACACCGACGGCTAACGGTGAGGGTGAGGGTGAGGGCGCTGTTGGCCCTTCTGAATCTCTTCCAGTGCCTGGCTCCATACGAAACAAACACAGCCAACTGCTGCATTCCTCTGCCCAGTCTTAAACTGAGCCTCACAGACCGTCTCTTCCATCTTATATAAGAAAAATACTATGAAAAAAATATTTTTAACATACAGATATACAAGTACTAATTTCTCTACAGCAAAGTGATTTTAAACTGCTAAAAATCCACTTTGGAGGAACACAAATTATTTAAAAGCATGTATGTGCAATCTTTAGTGCATAATGACCGGATAGCTACCACAGCATTATTCCACCCAGAAAAAAAAATCTGGGGCAAAAAGAGCCTTTTATTCCAAACATCGTATTGTGCACTTGCCAATATTTTCACCAACTGTTGTTATTTCAGCTATTTCTATAACACCAATCCACTTGTAACAATATTTCTGCATTGGACACTTAAAGTCAACTATCTTAACAATTACCAAAACACAGCTCTCTGATTTTTGTTTTCAACAAGAAACATTCACTTGCTACAATGTAACAGTCTTCTTACATTGGCACCTACATTTTCAGAAGATAAAATCCAATCTCATTCACAAAAATCATGCCAATATCATCACTCAATTTTCTTGATTAGTAGCTTTACTTTTATTTTTAAATTTGGGAGGTTCCTCTTCTTAATTCTAACGATATATCTGAAATGCAGGGAACAGCAGGTTTGTCTAAATGGGACTGTGTCACTCAGAAACATGAAAAACTTCGCTTTTCTTTCCCATCTGGCACACAAGTGGAAGACACACATTTCTAAGACATGATCCGACTCAGGAAGATAAGAAAGTGGTGTCTAAACAATTGCTTTGGTAACATGATGGCTCAGCAAAAGAAGGGAAAAACAAAAAAAATTTACAAAATTAGGTACATGTTTGTAGAATGAAAGATCAGAGCAAGGAGTGAGGTTGTGATTAATGAGCCATTACAAAATACAAAAGAATTTATGTATAATTGGAAAAAGTCATTTTGTTCTCCTCTAGTTGGACTAATAAATTTAAAAATACATGCAACCTTAAATGTCTAGGGTTCTTTCAGCCTGATAAACAAAACAAGAAAAGCCACATGACCAAAAATAAACCATAAAAATAGATCATTATTGATTTAGTACCATTTCTGCAACACTTTCCTTAAGTACTTTGAAACAAAGAAAATAAAAAAGCATCAGTTTTAACTTTGTAACTGCACTTTTCATTTCCTAGAACACAATTCCTTCAGTTTTTTCCATGAGTTTTGTTGTTTCTCTTTGGTTTTAACTTAATCTCTCCCAAAACAAGACTTTCAAAATTCACTTTTCCTACAGAATGACAACCTTGCCAAAGTGCATTTAATCTGCATGGATCTGCAGACAAGTAATAAAGACACCAGTGCCATTAGCATAATCAATACACAATTTACAGAGCTACCCAGAAAGAACTGCAAGTGAACGTGTATGCCATTATCTTAGTAACTATAAATTAATAGTCATTCATGGGAATATGTTCCCACTTATATTGTTTCAATCCTGTCTTTTCAAGACAGTGTGAGTATATATTAAATATTTTTAGGGTATATATGTTATATATAAACAGATTTCAAATGATGATTTATCAGATAACCTATAAATATATAAAAAAATAAAATCAACTAAATCAATTACACATAGAGGAGAATGACTGATAAATACCCATATTTATTAATCATTTTGCTTTTCCACCACTTGATTTAATAAGTAGAAATATATATGTACATATATATAAATGCATATTGAAACATAATGTCCAGTGAACATATGTGGAGAAGGAGCATGTTCACAAATGATGAGCCAGAAAGGGCCAGATCTAATCCTATTTTCTTAAAAGAATAATAAACCAATCTAGTCAATTCTACTGCTGTTTATAATTTTTAAGAATCCAACCTTTTTGAATTTTATATTTAGCCAAAACAGCATGTGCCATCTCTGAAGTACCATCTATAACACTTCAGAATTGGAGTCATTTTATTTTTTTGGATGGTGATGGGTGGTACCCAATTCCATCACCAGTCCAAGGGCCAACCCATCCCCAAGCAGTGTGCCCACCTCCTCACAGCACCAAAGAAAATGTGAATGAAAAAGAGGCATATTTCCAAAGAAAGAAAACTGCTTCAGGATGGTCACCTAACTGTGGGATGCAGGAATTTGTTCTTCGCCAGCATCTCCCCACAGGGTATTTAGAACAGCCAATGTGACATTACCAGAAGCCTACTCAACCAAAGGCAGACCCCTTGCCATAATCTGGGAGGTACAAACACCACTCACTTCTTCCTACAACTCAGAACTGGTAGGCTCCACCCTAGCGAACCTGGCCTCTGAGTGAGAGCAGCCAGAGTCTGCTGAGCAGAAAGACCTCTGAAAGTCTGCTCAGCATCTGGGAGGAGGCGTTTCTGCTGAGACTTCACCAGCAGTGGGAAAGCACTCCTGGTCCCGCGCTCCAGTACCCACAGCCACCTCCTCTCACCTACCTTCCAGATCAGCTTTCTGAGGCATGCAATTCTTTTAGCAGAAGCCAAAGCTTTTAATCAAACAATGTGGGATTTGTCAGGTTGCCACAGCTTTCAATTCTCTCTCAGGTATAACTAATATCATGTCATTTTTTTCTTGTAAAAGTAAATTGGGGATGGGGGAGGGGTGGACTATGGGAGGGAACTGAGTTCTAAATGCTTAAACACCAGAGGAGAGATGCGGTGGCCGGAAGATTAATAATTATTTCCACCCCTTGATTTGGTTTAAGATGAACTCTGGCTTCTTTTATTTGAAAATCATGAAATTCAAGACTGACCATTTTCAAGCCAGAAGTCTACATTCCTTTTCTATGTTAGCCATGCTAACTGGACGAGCACAGTGCCTCTGCCTCAGTTTCCTCATCTATAAAATGGCAATAATATAACACCAGATTCACTTAAGATCAAATGAAAAAGATACACAGTATCTTTGGAAATATTAAATAGGGGCCCAGTCAGCATAAAGAAGAAACTCACCTCTCTTCCAGCTCCATTACCCACCTTTTATTGTACAGAACGATTACTAAAAGTTGGACACAAAAACTTACACAATTCCTCTCAGGCTTTCTCCAGAAGGGGAAAAATTTTCTGCTCTACACAAAGAGGTAAGACAGCCACAGAACTGTGTTACTGCTCAGGACTTTGCAGAAGAGGGACAGATAAAGAGGGCAGAATGTGCCTATTTCCTCAGCTTCCCCATGAACTTCATCCATAATAAAAAGCTGTTAGTAGTTCCTAACTTCCTAAGAACACACATCTGTGAAGCCTCTAGTATTTTTTACCTAATACATCAATCATGTGGGACTTGAAGAGACACTTCTCCAAAGCAGACACACAAATGGCCAACAGACATATGAAAAGGTGCTCAACATCACTAATCATTATAAAAATGCAAATTAAAGCTACAATGAGGTATCATCTCACACCTGTCAGAATGGCTATCATCAACAAATCAACAAACAACAAGTGCTGTCCGGGATGTGGAACCCGTTTGCACTGTTGGTGGGAATGCAGATGGATGCAGCCACTGTGGAAAGCAGTATGGAGTTATCTCAAAAAATTAAAAATGGATCTGCCTTTTGTCCCAGCTATCCCACTTCTGGGAATAAAAGTGAAGGAACCCAAAACACTAATTTGAAAGAATGTAAGTACGTACCCCTATGTTCATTGCAGTGTTACTTACAATTGCCAAGATACGGAAGCAGCCCAAGTGTCCATCAGTAGATGAATGGATAGAACAACTACCAGACATTTACAAAATGGAATGCTACTTAGCCACGTAAAAAAAAAGAAAGTTTTACCCCTTGCAACAATAAAGAAGGACCGGAGAACATTATGCTAAGTTAAATAATCTAGTCAGAGAAAGAGAAAAACCATACAATTTCGCTCATATGTGGAATCTAATGAACAAACTGACCTAACAAGCAAAATCAGACAAACTCATAGCTAAGGGGGTGGATTTTGGGGGTGGAGGGAATGAGCAAAATGGAAAAAGGACACGTGGACATGGACAACAGTGTGCTGATTGTGGGGAGGGAGGGGGATAGAAGGGGACTAAATGGTAACGGAAAAAATACAATTAAAAATTTTTAAAGGGAGTAGATTCTTATCATTTTACTGGTAAGAAAACTGACACTTAGAGAGCTTCAATACCATGCAGGATTCAAACAGAGGTACAGAGTCCCCTGGGTCGAGTCAATGGGACATGCTGCTTGTGCATACAGGACCAAACCCAGAGACCCTGACAGCTAAAACTGGAATAAGAAAGGGGCTCTCACACAGCAGCAGACCCCAGATGCTGGCTTTTGTAAAGAGTCTGAGGGGGTGGGGGAAGTCACTTTTGCTTCCATTGTTTAAAATGTGTTCAGCAATGAAAGGTCATTCCTAGAATTAGAAATCAAGAGCCTGAGATTCTCCTCTCTGTCCTATCGCAATAGCACGGAGTGACTTGGAACAGAGTCCTAAAGTTCTTTGTATCTCACCGATTATGGGACAGGTGGGTGATCTAGTGTCCTTGCCCCGCTGGAAACGCTGCACCTCACTGCGCCCCTTACCTAGATCTGCAGTCCCAGCAACAGCCGACCCATCCAGAAACCAAACTACCACCTAGCTCAATCTACCCTTTCTACAGTATTCTCTAGAACATCTATTTTAAATTACACTGAAGTGGAGTTTCTTTTGTCACTTACTATCTGTTAAGGATATTCCACTCATTAAAAGTGGCCTCACACAATCCTCTTGACTCTCTCTACTCCAATTTTCATTACTATTTCTTTCACTTCATTTAGCATTAAGGTTGAAGAAAAAAGTATAAATGGATATTTGAAAGTCATACGATTGGATATATTAAGGTTTTAGACTTCGTCCACATGGAAAGACAACTTTATGACAGTTATAATATAGCTAAAATAAAAAGAGTGTCTACACAGAGTAGCACCAGACAAATGAGTGCTGAGGTCAACCAGCGGGCAAGGACAGAAGCTGGGTCTCTAAGGCCCAAAGGGACGACCAGAGCCCAGCGCTCTGGGAGTGGGGACCCAGTGATTTCATGAGGCAAACACAGAGAGCGGTGCTGGCGACTGAATGAGCAGGGGAAGGGAAGCCAGGAAAATAAAAATAAGGCAAACTGAGTATTTAGGATTTACTGCAGGAAAGAATGGAGAAGAAATTAAGAGGAAAGAAATCTCAGACACTCTGCCCCCAATAAGGTTTCCCATAAAATTAAAGCAGCAGCTAGACACAGCCAGACAGACCAGTAGTTACGAGGCAGTCGGCAGACACATTCTTGCCTTCTCCCTCCATCTTCACACTCTGTACTCACATGTGCTTCTGGAGAACACAAAATCCCTTGCTGAAGTCTACAAGAAAATGCTTCTAGATAAGTTTACTGACGAGCATAGTAATATAGAAAATCATCCCCTTGTTCAGCTAATTCCTTTGTAAACCCAAGCCCAGATTTACCTTTTTAATTTAAGGATTATTAATAAATCTACTATGATTAAATCTTCATAATGATATGTGAATTATTTGTCTCTAGTTCCTCTCCCAAGAACAATTAGCCTACCTTTGCAAATTAGCATGGCCCTTCTACAAAGAACTCAAAGACACAGACCTGACTTACCAAAAAGATGACAGAGGCTCTAAAATTAATTAGCTCCACTTTATGGTTCCATTATCTTTTAATTGGAATTTCTGCAGGAATTTCTCTTTGAGAACTCTCTCTACACTGGCAAAGCAAAGAGGAGCTGGGAATCTAGCCCTGCTTTGGCCAGCGTGAGGGGTTGTCCCAAGTCCGACTGAACCCAGCAAAGACAAGGAACCCTCCCAAAATGGGTCTCTGAAATGGCTGTGTCCAACCACCCAGGTACCTCGAAATCCCCACTCCTAAAGCATACCAGAAAAGCAATTTTCTGGAATAGAAAGGAACTGCATAGCAGAGGATGAAGAATTTCCCTACAAAAGTGAGAAAACCTTTGAAAGTAAAACTAAGAACCGTATCCTAAGTACTTCTTGTCTCCCAGATACTATTCTAAGAGCTTACATGAATTAACTCTTCTCATGGCAACCCTACAAATTAGGTAGTATTTACCCTTCACAGTTACAGAAACTAATTAATAATTTGCCCAACGTGCTCCAGCTGATGTGGCTCAGTGGATTGGGCGCCAGCCTGCAAACCAAAGGTTCACGGGTTCAATTCCCAGTTGGAGCACATGCTTGGGTTGCAGGCCAGGTCCCCAGTAAGGGGCATGTGAGAGGCAACCACACATTGATGTTTCTCTCCCTCTCTTTCTTCCTCCTTTCCCCTCTATCTAAAAATAATTAAACATTTAGAAATAGGAACAAATTGCCCAAAGTCAACCAAGTTAGAATTTCAACCTACTGAGCCTAGTTTAATACCCCACCTCTTAACCACCATACTCTATTGACCCAGTTTAGTTAATCTTTGCTGAGTACCTACTGACTTTCCAGAGCTATACTTAGATGCTGGGGACATGGGAGGGGGCGGGGCGGGGCAGGGGCAGACAAAGCCTTGCAGCCTGTGTAATGGGGAGGACAAAACTAAAGGAATGGTTAGGAAAACAAAAAGCAAAAATACAACAAACACACATCTTCCTATGTCAGACACAAAATCTGTTAGTTACAAGGAAAAGCACTGTCAAAAGTGAAAATAAAAATTTTAAACTTCTCTATGGCCAAAAGTAAAAAAATTTCCACTCACAAAGACAAAAGACAAACTAGGGGAAATATTTGCTGCACATAAGTCAGACAAAGGATTAATTTCTTAATAACATGAGCTGCTCTTTCAAACCAAAACACAAAAGAAGGAAATAAAAAGGCAATTCACAGAAAATAAATACAAATGGTGTATAAACATATGAAAAGATGTTCCTAATTATAGAAATATTAATTAAAATGTCAATGAAATACCAGTTTGTTTGTTTCACAAGCCACATTAGTAAAAATAAGGTATTTAAATGCAATACCCTCTAACCCTGCTGCTAACAGCAGTGAGAACTGGTATTCCCTCTGTGGAGGGCACACTGGCAATATATATCAAAGTGTTAAATGCCCGTTCCCTTCGCCCTGCAATATCTTTTTTAGGAATTTACCCCATATACATGTGTGTGTGCGTGTGTGAGTGTAAAATCATGCATATCAGCAAGATTGTGTTGTGTTCCTTAAAGCAACATTTGTAAAGAGTAAAAACACCAACAAGTAAATACAAGAAACAACCAAATGGCCCCCCATGGGGGAAGGGCTAAGTAAGTGACAGAAGATCATACCCTGGACCCCTGGAGAGTGTAGACTTGTTAAAATAAAGGGGATGTCCTAATGATTGATACGGAGAATTTTCTAGGACATGTCTTTAGGAAGGGCTAGGAAGGACAATGTAGACAGCTCTCACTTTTTGGGGGGAAATAAGAAAAGACACCCATATATATATGTTGCCATCTAAGAATGGTCCAGCTCACTGCCTGAGGACATCACCACTAGAATCCTCATCCTTTCTAAATAACCATGACAGAGGTATCTAAAGGGTGGGGCCACACATGATTAGCCTGTCCGGGGTCTGGGTGCATCTCACTCAGATTTGGCTTGGGGAATTATGTGGACAGTGGTAAAGACTGGCTATATATAGCTTTAAACATCTTCTCATAAACTACTTTTGGGAACTTTGCCAATAATACTGTCATGAATAGAGACAACAAAAAACATCCAAAATACATGACTTAAAAAAATGGAAAAAAAGGAAAGTACAGGTAGGTAGATTACTGTTTTCTTCTACAGTTTTTCTATGCAACTTTTCAATAGAAAATTAGTATGCGCTGTTGATGTATTGTCATATTCTATCATTTACTAAGCTCCACAATGTCAAAATTTTGCTAAGAATTTACAAAGATCATAAATAGAAACACATTGCTAGATGATTTGTACACTTTTTCCTAGATTATCTATGAATGAATGGAAAGGGGAGTTGTTAAATTGTTTTATGAAACCAAAATGTGTTAATACAGCATTTGGACAGCATTATAAAAATTAGAATAAGTCCAGATTTTTGGAAGAATAAATAGATCTAAGTGATGAAAAACTGAATGGATATAGTTAGGGGAGTGCACTTAGAGTGGAAAAGTCAGGCCCATGAACAAAGGACAGCCAGAATTTTTACACAAAAATTCTGTGTAAAAATTGCACACAAGCTGTGTACAAATAATATAAAAGTGATATCACTTGTATGAACTGAAGGTATACTATTTTTGCAAAACTAAGTGCAGTGTGGGGTTAAACAACATTATGAGAGATATGAAGAATCATCTAAACAGGCCTCATACACTGTTAGCTCCATGAAACTCTTGAGCAACTGGATCTACCTTACTCCTCACTGTCTTGTATTTTTAGTCCCTGACCCAATAATTGCGGCTAAATAGAAATTCCTGTAGAATACATGACCATGTTCAATAGGTTTCATTCAAAAACATATTAAACATCAGATTTCTTTTGAAGGTGCTTCCTCTAGGATCCTTCCCTAACCTCATGGATACACGTGATATATTCACATCTGTGAGATGGTCTAGTAACACCCAGAGCTTCCCCTTTACATAACTGTGAATTACTACCACCCATTCAATTGTCCATTTAATGTGTTTCTACTGTATGGTTGTAACTCCACAAGAACATAGACCGTATCTGTCTCCTTCACTGCACCCCCAACTCCCAGCACTCCTGGACTGGTAAATAAATATGGGCCTGCAGCAAATATCTGTTCATTACACAAATGAATGAATTAACATATTTGCATTTTTGTGTGCTTGTTTGTTAACAACCTAGTTATACGTTATGGAGATTCAAAAAAAAAGAAACACAGAACCCTGCTTTCAGAGGGCTTACAAACCAGAAAATCAACTTAGTGCCACAGTTGCTATGATATCTGAAGTATAGAGGTGATAATAAAGAAAAGAGTCATGTTAACTCAGGTGAGTGAGTAAAAGCCTCACAGGGGATGTGAGATGAGTCTTAGGAAATGAAAACAATATCCAAGCCTTTTTATTATACAAAACTGACTTGACAATCCACAATCTAAGCCTAGAGCAGGTTCAAAGTGAAGCATGAAAATCATTAAAAGTGTGGAATGTGCTGCTGTAGGAAAATGGTACCAGCATTTGGACAAATGGATGAACGTGAATTGAAGATGACTCCAAGTGTAAGTCAAACTAAATTAAAATACTGTCCTTAAAGCAGCACACTTTGACCTTGGCTCAAACATTAGTACTACTGCAGGTTCATATCCATCCCACTGCAAATATGCACCTGAGACTCAGGCAAACGGATTTGGTCTCTCACTCACACATACATACAATTTCTAGTACAAAGCAGCTGTTAGGGCTGCTCCCAATGACACAAGACAAACCCCTAATGGGGCAAATTGGTCAGTGGTCCAGGGCTCTCACCTAGAAGCTACAAACTGCACTATGGAAATTCCAGGACTTGAACAGAGTGAATGGTTCAGCGTGTAATACATACATCCTTCTATATTAGCTTCCTAAATTATTAGTTCCATCTCAGCTCTGGACAAGAAATCATAGTGGAAAGTAAGACCATCTAATCCCTGTTGTTTGATTTTGTTCCATCAGCTACAACTCAATCAATTTAAAAAGCATGCCTGCCCCATTAATATGAATTAATTGATCAACTTGCAAGAATTACAATTTCTCAGCATGAGAATTCTACAATGTTAGTGATCGACGGGAACTCAGGAGTCATTCATTTCCTAAGAATTAAAGTGGTTTTGACTCCACAAAAGCTTACTGAGCAGTTAGTTTAGGTGAGATGCCCGGCTCAGCACGCTCCTGGCCTGAGGGACACACAGGCAAAGAGGGAGTTCAGGGGTCTGTCAGCCCATCACACACATACTGCGTTTCGAATATGCAAATCAGCCAGTATAAAAGACAGTTACACTTAACAGGAGCTATAAAATGATGTTATTATCTTGTAATGGTTTTATTTTGAATATTGAAAATTTGCTATAATGATACAATACTTATGTAAATGACCTATATGATTTTGGAGGAGGCAAAAGGGATTTCATGTTGATCATCTTTCTCTTCGGTCACTCACACCCCGCCATCACCATTCATTCAGCACTCCCATCGCTGAACATGAAGACCACTGAGACACCCGATGTCAGTATCCCTAAAACATCTTTTGTGGAAGTTTGTCTCAAAGCAGTTACCTATCGCCCAGGGGAAAAACAATCCAACTTGCGCTATGGACTTTTCAATATCAACTTGCTTCCTCAGTGTTCTACTCCTGAATATTTAATGGGATGAATTCCTCATGACTTGTTTCACCTCAATTTTATGTAGTAGGGATTCCAACCTGAGGTTTCGTTTGGCAGTTTGTAAATATCAACATCATATACATTCTCCAAGAGGCTCCAATTATCTTACAGGATGCCATCAACTCTTTAAAAATTGTTAAAAATTAACTTCAGTGTCACACAATTAACTTTCAACAATGTTACACAGATCTTTTAGGAGAGGTAAAAGATTTTGCATAATCCATGACCTAAATCCAAAAGAGCTAGAAATATTCTATATATTGTATTTAGTAGTTTCAGTTCAAATGAGTGCATTTAACTTTTGAATTATAAGGGAAAACATAGATCACCATTCTTAAAAAGTATAGCTCACCCAAGTTTTGGTGTCAAAATGTTTTTGAAACTCATTTTATGTAACTTTTTTAACTGACTCCACCTGTTGAAAAAGTGAATATACTATTTACATGTATCTCCTCCCCACCTGCATTGCTTCCTTCCCCAAATTAAAAAGCAATGGAAGACATTTAAAATCTCGTCCAGTTTTCTAGACTATACGCTTCATAAGAGCAACACTATGTCTGGGTGGTTCACAACTGAATTCTAAGAAGTACAGTACCTGGCACAAAACAAGCACTGAAAGAAAAAAAATCTTCCTAAATGACGAAATGGGCCCCTTCATTTAAGAGAGAGGAAATCGGAGTCCTAGAGAACAGAGGGCAAGTAGCTTGCCAAAAAGTGCAGGCAGCAAATCAGAGCTGGCCCCCTGTGCCCTCTCTGCTCTGCAACCACCTCCTTCCTCACACTACCATTCAAATCGCAATGCTTATGACCATCACTAATTGTTTGTTTTTAGTCTCAACTCTTTCCAGGAATTAATATGCATTCCCTCGAGTCCACAATTTTTAACTCTTGCCTCTTGTCTGTAAAAATTGCATCTGACTTTGCGTATGACACACTGACAGTCCCAAACCACTCCACCTAACACGTGCAACAACTTCAGTCTCCACAGGTCCGCTAGTGAGTAAAAAACACTCAAGTAAACTCATGATGGCACTGTTTTCCAATTGTTTGGGTTCTTGGTAGAGCACTGTTTTTGAATAGTTAATTGACTGTTTTTAACATATAAAAATAAGAAAAGATAAAAGTGTGAGACTAGTGCTAGACAGCATATATCTAATAATCCTTAAAACAATGGAGACAAGCTAAATTGTTAGGAATGTGGAAAGCAATTACTATTTAATCTTGTTCACACATTTACTAGACCTAATCTGATTCTATTTGAAGGAAAAGAATAATATTTAAAAATGTGTATTAAGTGCTAGTATTTTTTCTAAAAATCAATATATCATTTAAAACATTGTAATATATTTTAGGTTCCTGGTCACAGCACCCCATATAGTATAGCAATTCCTAATTCACCTTCTGGACTCCTGACCTCTCCAAAGGTTTTCACCAATGTATTCGGTATGACTATATACTCGTATGGCACTGTCTGTACTCGCAAATGAAAGCCACCTATCTCCTTCCTTCCCATCGGGCAAATGGCTTTCAATATGATACATCTCTCATTGAACACTCATGGCATAAGAAGTTTTGGAAAAGTCAATCATGAGAAAAAAGAAAGAGGGTAACAAAAATAGTAAAATAATGGCATGCAATGGTAAATTGACTTTAATTTCTAAAAGGAAATCACACTCTCTACATTAATACCAATTTTTATTAGGCAAAATTCAACACAATCTAATTTTTCCCTTAAAAAGTGATTAGCATATATGGATTTGCTCAGCAAAATGTACTTTAAATAGAATGTTAAGTATGTTTGCATACATGTATACTATTCATGTGTATATTTCATACTGAGTTGTTATAACTGAGGAGATAAAACCTCTGGTTTCACATAAGTAAAAAATTTGATCGCAACCAAAATACCAAAGTGCAATTCCACTAAACTGTACTATTATAAAAGTGAATATTCCAAGTGTCAATCACTTGGCCATACTGAGCTTGAGGGAGCTATGCTCATGTATGAATAGAACATGCTTTCCAAACCAAATCATCTTCATGTGAAAACAAGGCTTAAGTACTTAATACATTCTCAACATGCATGCAATGAACACATTCACATATCTATTTTTCTTTTCAAGATTTTTCAAAGACTTTCCCACCCCATGAAATTAAAATGTATAGTGTCCAATGATAATAATTTATAAATGTATACATTTATCTTTTTTTTAATCTTCTAAGAAAGAAGAGTTTCTAGAGACAGTCATATTTGAATCTGGAATTTTTTTTAATGACCAAATTAGAAACCTCTGCAAGCAGACGTCTAGAATAGAAATGCCAACTGCAGTGTGTGCTGCCATTATAATGATACCCCCAAGATCAGCCCCGTGCGTGTAGCTGCGGCACGGTCCCCAGGCAGCTGGATGGCTGCTGTATAATCATTATCCCTGATAAAACTGAAGCTACTGAAGTTTTAAAGAATTCGTATCTTACTGAATTTCTTTAATCTCTAATAATTACTAAACTGGCATAATTACTTATACTAGAGGTAGAATGTGATGCATGCTAAAAGCCCAAGCTGCCTAAAATTAAAATTAAAAAAAAAGCCATGATTCTACTTAGTTTTCAAAGATTTATCTTGTGTCAGGCTTTTATGCCAAGAGTGGCATAATTATTTAAACCATTTAAAAGCTTTCCTTACACTATTTGATTAATACTATAACAGAGCTATTTAAATTTACTAATGTTAACTTTAATGTTTAAGTTATAATTGCTTTGTAAAAACATTGTTGCAGAATGTACATTAAATCAGACAAGCACACTTTCATTACAACAAACAAAGTATATATAATACTAGCTACTGTACCTTGTAATCCCCAAACCAAAAAAAAACAGGAATATATTTCAGATTTAATTGAAATGGGATTAGAAAGTTTCATACTCCACCCCCTCCCCCGACCCCAACTAACTTTAACCTTTGAACATACAACAGGAGTCAATGGGAAAATTTTAAATACACCTGGGAAAATACTTAGCCAGAGATCCTTCGTATCAAAACCTCATTTAATCCAAAAGCATTTTTAACAATCCATGATAAAATATGATACAAGTGTTGCAAGTCTTAAAATGATTTTCTCTCTTAAAAATGACTAAAAACTCAACATGGCATCTATTAAATCTAGCCAATAAAGAATGTATTCTATGGCAACAGTATGAATGACATTAAGCCAGCAATGTGAATTCTGTCAGATGAATTAATAAAGCACAGTAATAGGAAAAGCAGGCCTTTCATAAAATTCTTAACTAATCTTGGTAGAGTTGCTCTTTTCTACTACAAAAACCTTTCTCCTCTTTGCATGATTTCACATCAAAATGAAAACTCAAGCAAGTATACTAACAGTACATTTCAACTTACATCAACAAGTATTTCACTAGAATTTCACCAAGTAGCCAATTCTCACAGACTTCCTTGAAAAATAAAAGGAGGGTAGAAAAATCTTCCTATAAGATGAAAAGAAATTTCCTACAAATATGCTACAAGACTTGCAGTGACCCAAATAAGTGAAAAGAACTAAGTATAATTACTGTAA
This sequence comes from Phyllostomus hastatus, assembly GCF_019186645.2. Classification (NCBI taxonomy): domain Eukaryota; kingdom Metazoa; phylum Chordata; class Mammalia; order Chiroptera; family Phyllostomidae; genus Phyllostomus; species Phyllostomus hastatus. The sequence continues at coordinate 21,761,135 of NW_025333960.1, forward strand.
GCCAAAAGTTGAAAAATTTTGTCTTCACTAGTACATGTCACTGCTGTCAATAACTACAATGGATTTTAAGGGATATGGGAATACTCTGGCAAAAGAAAAAAAGGAAAATTATTAACAGCTTGCTTTATAAAAAGCTGCTAATCTCATATCCCTTTATAATTTCATTTTTACATGTATGCTTTTATGTTCAACATCCTATTTTTTGCCCTTTTTTGGCGGGATGAATAAAAGCCAACAATCCACTCATGCATCAAACAGATGTTTTTGTTTTTAAGGCCAAGTGGAATCTTATGAATGTTTGTGCCCTCCCTTTAAGAAGATGCTGCCAGAACTGCTGAAATCGTGAAGCCGGCGTTTTGGAAAAGACTCACTGGACCATCAGTTCTGAAACTTTGACTTGCACTCATGGGATTCTTGCCAACTGTAATTGCTGTTTTTGTTTATGTCGGATTGTCTACTGATTGGACTATAATCAATGTAATGACTTCAACATCTAGTCAGTATAATGTAGAGGTGGTAGAGGGAGCTTGGTAGGTGAAAGGAGTGCAGCGACAACTGTCTGAAGGGGGCACGACGTCAAACACTGAGCCTCTGCAGTGTTTCCCACAATCAGGCTTTTTAGCACCTAGATCCAAAAGTGCAAGCCTCCGTGGCTGCGTGCTGCACAACTACCTGGGCGCTTTGCGCTCACAATAATGAAAAAGAATGTGTACATATACAGATAAAACCCGGAGACTTCAAAAAACCTTACCTTAGGATAAAACCTAGTTATTAAAAATGGGGAATCATGCTTAACTTATGTAAAAATAATTGTGAGGGAAAAGCTATATTGTAAGTTTTAATTAAAAGCAAATTCTTATACTGTCTTAATGCAAGTGGCTTTCACACCAAATTCAGGGCATATTTTCTTCTTCCTATGGCATCATTTCCAAAATCAAAACTGAGTCTCTCTAGTGGTAAGATTATATTTTTAAGAAATAAAACACATGGAGATGGAATATTAAAAAAACATACTTTTTTGTTATACTTCACCTGTCTACCTTCAAGAAACAGAGTATTTTGTCTCTAAAAACAAAAGAAAATACGGTGTTTAAATAAGGATAGAGAGTTTAATGTTCCTATTAAGTTTAGGGACCAGTACACACTCCCTGTGGTGGCTTTTTTAACACCTTCAATTTCAAGAGCTTTTCCACTAGAGAAATACAGCCTAATAGATAGGTTTTCTGACTTTCAAAAGGTTATGGGCTTAAAATCCATTTGCCTTTACATTCAAATGCTATGGTTTACATTTCTTTTTTAAATCGAGAGCTGAATTTTTGCCACTTCATTATATTTCTAAATAAATTACCTCTTTAAAAAAAAACCTGTGTAAGTACAAAAGAAGGTAAATGGGAAAAAGGAAAAAGGTCAGTCATAAGTGTGATAACTTCAAAATGTGCCAAGTTACAAAGGGTTAGCTACCGTGACAGCCAAGTTAAACAGGCACTTCTGGGGCTCTCGTTCTCCTTGGTTCCCACCATTTCTCTCAAGAGGCCCCTGGTATGGGTTTATGAACACCTTAGGGTCCAGATATCCTAATTGTGTCTTGTGTTTAACTTGGCCATTTAAATGTCTAAGTGCTCCCCTCTCTCCTTCCCAGCTTTATAACTTGGCTCTTACTGAATATGTCACACCTTTATGCAGTGGACCACTTTTTCCTATTTACAGTGCTTTCTGGAGTAAATTTCAAAAAAAATGTTTTTATCAGGTAAAATGGCTGAAAAACTTCCATCAGAGAAGCAACACAAGAAACAGAATAAAGACCCAGCAAGAAAAATAAAAATAGGTCACAATTGACCAATTTGATGCTACTGATTTGCTGCCTCTAAAAACAAGCTGACAGCAGAACTATTTTCAGTCAGGTAATCTATTCAAATACCGAGTCTACTCTCAGGAACTGAGATAAATACCCAAATAATACAAATGGGGTAGAAAGGGTGACTCATTTAATTGTCTGACCATCCATCCCTACAAATACTGGCTTCAATTCTCTGTTTCATTAAACAGAAAGGTGACTCTGAAGATTCGCAGCTTCTAAGGACAAAGTAAGTTTCTGGACTTTGTGTGTGAGCTGAGGGAATGTTCACGCTAGGGGCTTTGGGAGGCACAAGGGGTGCAAGAGTTTCATGTTTCAAAATATATTTTGCAGTTTTCTCACATTGAAAAATGAATCTTTTTGGTGTTTCACAGTTTTAATGCACTTGAGAGGAAGACAAGGAGACCAAGCAGAGCACTGTCCTTCACAGCCAAAGAAACGGGACGCCCAGGCTCAGGAGGTGGGTTATCAGGACAATTACACTAAAGTTTGCTGCAAACAAAAGAACCCTGCATAATTTTTAAGTAAATATAGTTATTCATTCAAAATACTGAATGTATAAGAATGCCCAAAATAAATTCAACTACAATAGAATTTCCTGGTAGTACTTATGTTTAGGCATTTTGGTAAAAACAAAAACTCCAAACTTAACTGTCATTTTTGTTTTAATGTTTTTACCTGCCTTATGTAAACTACTCCCCTGAGAAATGAGTTTCAAATTATGATATCAAAAGTGACAGCCACATCAGAAATATCTTTTAATCCTTGCCTGTTCAAGAAATCGTAAGGATGTAAGAGACAAGTTGGAAATTGAATGCAGAACTTCATGTTTTATTTAGAAGGGCACATTGCATTTTCATGGTTTCCAATGCCTCCACCAAGTTAGTAAAAAGTAATCTGCAAGGTTTTGAAATACTATCATTCGTCTAATAACATCAGAATTTTTATCTCTTAGTTGCAAAACTACGAATCAGTTCTTAGAAAAGAAACTTAATCCAAGGCTGCCTTCCTATGCCTGCTAACAGCAAAGTGTTGCTCATTGCTTATTATGATGATGATGCCAGAAGATTTGTCATAATAACACTTCCCTGACTGTTGTATGATCCAAGTGTGACCTTCCAAACAATACGATGGACGGAATCCACAGACTCAGAACACTCCTAAAACACATTTTTAAAAATAGAGCCTCTTCCAGGAAGACACAGAGAAACAAAAATAAGTGAAGGCTAGGTATTTAACAAGAGCCACCACCAGTGTCATTCTACTTCTCAAACCCGCTACTAATATCACAATTACTCATCTGCCATCGCTCATATAAATATGTATTTTCCCAGGTAAATGCATACCCTGAAGAAACACAGACCCGCTCTTCAGTGAGGACTGTACTATTTTTATTCCTGTCTTCAGCTTCTCACCCCTGGAGCTCTCAGCCAGCCCACCTGAGGCCACTGCTCTTCTGGGAGTCGTCCAAGCAGCTGACAGAGGAGAACACCACTGTGTTCCATGCCCACACAGAAAATGGAAGCTAAGTCTTTGTTTTTAATGTAAATATTTAAGGCTTGGCAGTTGAAACACAGATACTGTGTCTTCATGGAGAAGATATTTAAATATTTTTGCAATAGGACTACGTAACAAAATAATAAAATGCCCTCTTGGCTCACTTTCACTTGCCTTTTTTTTTTTTTTTGTTCATTAACTTAAGGACTGCACAGGTCTTGGTCCCAGGTATTTTGCGATTCGACTTATCCAAGATTGCCCTGCGAACTCCGCCAACTGTCGGCTTCTCTTGCTGCCCATAAAATCCTACGTGCAGAATATATCCTCTTTAGAAAGAACCGGGAGCACTTGCACCCACAATCAAAGGAACTTGCCCTGTGAATTCATTCCAAAATCAGGTGAACTGAATACTCAGAAGCTATGGATGAGCAAATCAACCGATTGGGCAAACTTCAATAAACTTTTTAAAAATGAAAAGGCTCCCACATTACTGATGTTTCAGAAGCCTTTGTAG